>NW_026779407.1:0-106749 GCF_030144855.1 Hypanus sabinus
AAATGCTGAAGGAACTCAGCAGATCAGACAGTGTCTATGGACAGAGTAATACACAGAAAATGCTGGATGAACTCAGCAGGTCAGACAGTGTATACGGTCAGAGTAACAGAGACAAAATGCCGGAGGAACTCAGCATGTCAGACATTGTCTACGGACTGACTAACACAGACAAAATGCTGGAGGAACTCAGCAGGTCAGACAGTGTCTATAAACAGATTGACACACAAAAAATGCTGTAGGAACTTTGCAGCTCAGACGGTGTATATTGACAGAGTAACACACACAAAATGCTGGAGGAACTCAGCAGGTCAGACAGTGTCTATAAACAGATTGACACACACAAAATGCTGTAGGAACTTTGCAGCTCAGACGGTGTATATTGACAGAGTAACACACACAAAATGCTGGAGGATCTCAGCAGGTCAGACAGTGTCTATGGTCAGAATAACACACACAAATGCTGGAGCAACTCAGCAGGTCACACATTGTCTACGGACTGACTAACACACACAAAATGCTGGAGGAACTCAGCAGGTCAGACAGTGTATATGGACAGAGTAACACACCGAAAATGCTGGAGGAACTCAGCAGGTCAGCCAATATCTATGGTCAGAGTAACACACACAAAATGCTGGAGGAACTCAGCAGATCAGACTGTGCACATGGACAGAATAACACACACAAAATGCTGGAGGAACTCAGCAGGTCAGACAGTGTCTACGGACAGAGTAACACACAGAAAATGCTGGATGATCTCAGCAGATCAGACAGTGTCTATGGACAGAGTAATACACAGAAAATGCTGGATGAACTCAGCAGATCAGACAGTGTCTATTGACAGAGTAACACACAGAATATGGTGGATGAACTCAGCAGGTAAGACAGTGTCTATGGACAGAGTAACACACCGAAAATGCTGGAGGAACTCAGCAAGTAAGACAGTGTCTATGGACAGAGTAACACACCGAAAATGCTGGAGGAACTCAGCAAGTCAGACAGTGTCTACGGACAGAGTAACACACACAATATGCTGGTGGATCTCTGCAGGTCAGACTGTGTCTATGGACAGAGAAACACACACAAAATGATGGATGAACTCAGCAGGTAAGACAGTGTCTATTGACAGAGTAACACACACAATATGCTGGATGAACTCAGCAGGTCAGACAGTGTCTATGAACAGAGTAACAGAGACAAAATGCTGGAGGAACTCAGCAGTTCAGTCAGTGTCAATGGACAAAGTAACACACACAAAATGCTGGAGGAACTCAGCAGGTCAGACAGTGTATATGGACAGAGTAACACACAAAAAATGCCGGAGTCACTCAGCATGTCAGACAGTGTATATGGTCAGAGTAACACACACAAAATGCCGGAGGAACTCAGCATGTCAGACATTGTCTACGGACAGACTAACACACACAAAATGCTGGAGGAACTCAGCAGGTCAGACAGTGTCTATAAACAGATTGACACACACAAAATGCTGTAGGAACTTTGCAGCTCAGATGGTGTATATTGACAGAGTAACCCACACAAAATGCTGGAGCAACTCAGCAGGTCACACATTGTCTACGGACTGACTAACACACCGAAAATGCTGGAGGAACTCAGCAGGTCAGACAGTGTCTATGATCAGAGTAACACACACAAAATGCTGGAGGAACTCAGCAGATCAGACTGTGCACATGGACAGAGTAACACACACAAAATGCAGGAGGAACTCAGCATGTCAGACAGTGTATATGGTCAGAGTAACACAAACAAAATGCTGGAGGAACTCAGCAGGTCAGACAGTGTCTACGGACAGAGTAACACACAGAAAATGCTGGATGATCTCAGCAGATCAGACAGTGTCTATGGACAGAGTAATACACATAAAATGCTGGATGAACTCAGCAGATCAGACAGTGTCTATTGACAGAGTAACATACAGAATATGGTGGATGAACTCAGCAGGTCAGACAGTGTCTATGGACAGAGTAACACAAACAAAATGCTGGAGGAACTCAGCAGTTCAGTCAGTGTCTATGGACAGAGTAACACACACAAAATGCTGGAAGAACTCAGCAGGTCAGACAGTGTATATGGACAGAGTAACACACACAAAATGCCGGAGGAACTCAGCATGTCAGACAGTGTATATGGTCAGAGTAACACACACAAAATGCTAGAGGAACTCAGCAGGTCAGAGAACGTCTACGGACTGAGTAACACACAAAAAATGCTGGAGGAACTCAGCAGGTCAGTCACAGTCTATGGTCAGAGTAACACACACAAAATGCTGGAGGAACTCAGCAGCTCAGACAGTGTATATGGTCAGAGTAACACACACAAAATGCTGGAGGAACTCAGCAGGTCAGAGAGTGTCTATGGACAGAGTAACACGCACAAAATGCTGGAGGAACTCAGCAGGTCAGACAGAGTCTATGGTCAGAGTAACACACACAAAATGCTGGAGGAACTCAGCAGCTCAGACAGTGTATATTGACAGCGTAACACACACAAAATGCCGGTGGAACTCAGCAGGCCAGACTGTGTCTATGGACAGAGTAACACACCGAAAATGCTGGAGGAACTCAGAAGGTCAGACAGTGTCTACGGACAGAGTAACACACAGAAAATGCTGGATGATCTCAGCAGATCAGACAGTGTCTATGGACAGAATAATACACAGAAAATGCTGGATGAACTCAGCTGGTCAGACAGTGTCTATTGACAGAGTAACACACAGAATATGCTGGATGGACTCAGCAGGTCAGACAGGGTCTATGGACAGAGTAACACAAACAAAATGCTGGAGGAACTCAGTAGTTCAGTCAGTGTCTATGGACAGAGTAACACACACAAAATGCTGGAGGAACTCAGCAGGTCAGACAGTGTATATGGACAGAGTAACACACACAAAATGCCGGAGGAACTCAGCATGTCAGACAGTGTATATGGTCAGAGTAACACACAAAAAATGCTGGAGGAACTCAGCAGGTCGGACAGTGTCTATGAACAGAGTAATACACAGAAAATGCTGGATGAATGCAGCAGGGCAGACAGTGTCTATTGACAGAGTAACACACTCAATATGCTGGATGAACTCAGCAGGTCAGACAGTGTATATGGTCAGAGTAACAGAGACAAAATGCCGGAGGAACTCAGCATGTCAGACATTGTTACGGACTGACTAACACACACAAAATGCTGGAGGAACTCAGCAGGTCAGACAGTGTCTATAAACAGATTGACACACACAAAATGCTGTAGGAACTTTGCAGCTCAGACGGTGTATATTGATAGAGTAACACACACAAAATGCTGTAGGAACTTTGCAGCTCAGACAGTGTCTATGGTCAGAGTAACACACACAAATGCTGGAGCAACTCAGCAGGTCACACATTGTCTACGGACTGACTAACACACACAAAAGGCTGGAGGAACTCAGCTGGTCAGACAGTGTATATGGTCAGAGTAACACACACAAAATGCTGGAGGAACTCAGCAGCTCAGACAGTGTATATTGACAGCGTAACACACACAAAATGCCGGTGGAACTCAGCAGGCCAGACTGTGTCTATGGACAGAGTAACACACCGAAAATGCTGGAGGAACTCAGAAGGTCAGACAGTGTCTACGGACAGAGTAACACACAGAAAATGCTGGATGATCTCAGCAGATCAGACAGTGTCTATGGACAGAATAATACACAGAAAATGCTGGATGAACTCAGCTGGTCAGACAGTGTCTATTGACAGAGTAACACACAGAATATGCTGGATGGACTCAGCAGGTCAGACAGGGTCTATGGACAGAGTAACACAAACAAAATGCTGGAGGAACTCAGTAGTTCAGTCAGTGTCTATGGACAGAGTAACACACACAAAATGCTGGAGGAACTCAGCAGGTCAGACAGTGTATATGGACAGAGTAACACACACAAAATGCCGGAGGAACTCAGCATGTCAGACAGTGTATATGGTCAGAGTAACACACAAAAAATGCTGGAGGAACTCAGCAGGTCGGACAGTGTCTATGAACAGAGTAATACACAGAAAATGCTGGATGAATGCAGCAGGGCAGACAGTGTCTATTGACAGAGTAACACACTCAATATGCTGGATGAACTCAGCAGGTCAGACAGTGTATATGGTCAGAGTAACACACACAAAATGCTGGAGGAACTCAGCATGTCAGACATTGTTACGGACTGACTAACACACACAAAATGCTGGAGGAACTCAGCAGGTCAGACAGTGTCTATAAACAGATTGACACACACAAAATGCTGTAGGAACTTTGCAGCTCAGACGGTGTATATTGATAGAGTAACACACACAAAATGCTGTAGGAACTTTGCAGCTCAGACAGTGTCTATGGTCAGAGTAACACACACAAATGCTGGAGCAACTCAGCAGGTCACACATTGTCTACGGACTGACTAACACACACAAAAGGCTGGAGGAACTCAGCTGGTCAGACAGTGTATATGGACAGAGTAACACACCGAAAATGCTGGAGGAACTCAGCAGGTCAGCCAATATCTATGGTCAGAGTAACACACACAAATGCTGGAGGAACTCAGCAGATCAGACAGTGTCTATGGACAGAGTAATACACAGAAAATGCTGGATGAACTCAGCAGATCAGACAGTGTCTATTGACAGAGTAACACACAGAATATGGTGGATGAACTCAGCAGGTCAGACTGTGTCTATGGACAGAGTAACACACCGAAAATGCTGGAGGAACTCAGCAAGTCAGACAGTGTCTACGGACAGAGTAACACACACAAAATGATGGATGAACTCAGCAGGTAAGACAGTGTCTATTGACAGAGTAACACACACAATATGCTGGATAAACTCAGCAGGTCAGACAGTGTCTATGAACAGAGTAACAGAGACAAAATGCTGGAGGAACTCAGCAGTTCAGTCAGTGTCTATGGACAAAATAACACACACAAAATGCTGGAGGAACTCAGCAGATCAGACAGTGTATATGTACAGAGTAACACACAAAAAATGCCGGAGTCACTCAGCATGTCAGACAGTGTATATGGTCAGAGTAACACACAAAAAATGCCGGAGTCACTCAGCATGTCAGACAGTGTATATGGACAGAGTAACCCACACAAAATGCCGGAGGAACTCAGCATGTCAGACATTGTCTACGGACTGACTAACAGACACAAAATGCTGGAGGAACTCAGCAGGTCAGACAGTGTCTATGGACAGAGTAACACACCGAAAATGCTGGAGGAACTCAGCAGGTCAGCCAATATCTATGGTCAGAGTAACACACACAAAATGCTGGAGGAACTCAGCAGATCAGACTGTGCACATGGACAGAGTAACACACACAAAATGCTGGAGGAACTCAGCAGGTCAGACAGTGTCTACGGACCGAGTAACACACAGAAAATGCTGGATGATCTCAGCAGATCAGACAGTGTCTATTGACAGAGTAATACACAGAAAATGCTGGATGAACTCAGCAGATCAGACAGTGTCTATTGACAGAGTAACACACAGAATATGGTGGATGAACTCAGCAGGTCAGACAGTGTCTATGGACAGAGTAACACAAACAAAATGCTGGAGGAACTCAGCAGTTCAGTCAGTGTCTATGGACAGAGTAACACACACAAAATGCTGGAGGAACGCAGCAGGTCAGACAGTGTATATGGACAGAGTAACACACACAAAATGCCGGAGGAACTCAGCATGTCACACAGTGTATATGGTCAGAGTAACACACACAAAATGCTGGAGGAACTCAGCAGGTCAGAGAACGTCTACGGACTGAGTAACACACACAAAATGCTGGAGGAACTCAGCAGGTCAGACAGTGTATATGGACAGAGTAACACACACAAAATGCCGGAGGAACTCAGCATGTCACACAGTGTATATGGTCAGAGTAACACACACAAAATGCTGGAGGAACTCAGCAGGTCAGAGAACGTCTACGGACTGAGTAACACACAAAAAATGCTGGAGGAACTCAGCAGGTCAGTCACAGTCTATGGTCAGAGTAACACACACAAAATGCTGGAGGAACTCAGCAGCTCAGACAGTGTATATGGTCAGAGTAACACACACAAAATGCTGGAGGAACTCAGCAGGTCAGAGAGTGTCTATGGACAGAGTAACACGCACAAAATGCTGGAGGAACTCAGCAGGTCAGACAGAGTCTATGGTCAGAGTAACACACACAAAATGCTGGAGGAACTCAGCAGCTCAGACAGTGTATATTGACAGCGTAACACACACAAAATGCCGGTGGAACTCAGCAGGCCAGACTGTGTCTATGGACAGAGTAACACACCGAAAATGCTGGAGGAACTCAGAAGGTCAGACAGTGTCTACGGACAGAGTAACACACAGAAAATGCTGGATGATCTCAGCAGATCAGACAGTGTCTATGGACAGAATAATACACAGAAAATGCTGGATGAACTCAGCTGGTCAGACAGTGTCTATTGACAGAGTAACACACAGAATATGCTGGATGGACTCAGCAGGTCAGACAGGGTCTATGGACAGAGTAACACAAACAAAATGCTGGAGGAACTCAGTAGTTCAGTCAGTGTCTATGGACAGAGTAACACACACAAAATGCTGGAGGAACTCAGCAGGTCAGACAGTGTATATGGACAGAGTAACACACACAAAATGCCGGAGGAACTCAGCATGTCAGACAGTGTATATGGTCAGAGTAACACACAAAAAATGCTGGAGGAACTCAGCAGGTCGGACAGTGTCTATGAACAGAGTAATACACAGAAAATGCTGGATGAATGCAGCAGGGCAGACAGTGTCTATTGACAGAGTAACACACTCAATATGCTGGATGAACTCAGCAGGTCAGACAGTGTATATGGTCAGAGTAACAGAGACAAAATGCCGGAGGAACTCAGCATGTCAGACATTGTTACGGACTGACTAACACACACAAAATGCTGGAGGAACTCAGCAGGTCAGACAGTGTCTATAAACAGATTGACACACACAAAATGCTGTAGGAACTTTGCAGCTCAGACGGTGTATATTGATAGAGTAACACACACAAAATGCTGTAGGAACTTTGCAGCTCAGACAGTGTCTATGGTCAGAGTAACACACACAAATGCTGGAGCAACTCAGCAGGTCACACATTGTCTACGGACTGACTAACACACACAAAAGGCTGGAGGAACTCAGCTGGTCAGACAGTGTATATGGACAGAGTAACACACCGAAAATGCTGGAGGAACTCAGCAGGTCAGCCAATATCTATGGTCAGAGTAACACACACAAATGCTGGAGGAACTCAGCAGATCAGACTGTGCACATGGACAGAATAACACACACAAAATGCTGGAGGAACTCAGCAGGTCAGACAGTGTCTATGAACAGAGTAACACACACAAAATGCTGGAGGAACTCAGCAGGTCAGACAGTGTCTACGGACAGAGTAACACACAGAAAATGCTGGATGATCTCAGCAGATCAGACAGTGTCTATGGACAGAGTAATACACAGAAAATGCTGGATGAACTCAGCAGATCAGACAGTGTCTATTGACAGAGTAACACACAGAATATGGTGGATGAACTCAGCAGGTCAGACTGTGTCTATGGACAGAGTAACACACCGAAAATGCTGGAGGAACTCAGCAAGTCAGACAGTGTCTACGGACAGAGTAACACACACAAAATGATGGATGAACTCAGCAGGTAAGACAGTGTCTATTGACAGAGTAACACACACAATATGCTGGATAAACTCAGCAGGTCAGACAGTGTCTATGAACAGAGTAACAGAGACAAAATGCTGGAGGAACTCAGCAGTTCAGTCAGTGTCTATGGACAAAATAACACACACAAAATGCTGGAGGAACTCAGCAGATCAGACAGTGTATATGGACAGAGTAACACACAAAAAATGCCGGAGTCACTCAGCATGTCAGACAGTGTATATGGTCAGAGTAACACACAAAAAATGCCGGAGTCACTCAGCATGTCAGACAGTGTATATGGACAGAGTAACCCACACAAAATGCCGGAGGAACTCAGCATGTCAGACATTGTCTACGGACTGACTAACAGACACAAAATGCTGGAGGAACTCAGCAGGTCAGACAGTGTCTATGGACAGAGTAACACACCGAAAATGCTGGAGGAACTCAGCAGGTCAGCCAATATCTATGGTCAGAGTAACACACACAAAATGCTGGAGGAACTCAGCAGATCAGACTGTGCACATGGACAGAGTAACACACACAAAATGCTGGAGGAACTCAGCAGGTCAGACAGTGTCTACGGACCGAGTAACACACAGAAAATGCTGGATGATCTCAGCAGATCAGACAGTGTCTATGGACAGAGTAATACACAGAAAATGCTGGATGAACTCAGCAGATCAGACAGTGTCTATTGACAGAGTAACACACAGAATATGGTGGATGAACTCAGCAGGTCAGACAGTGTCTATGGACAGAGTAACACAAACAAAATGCTGGAGGAACTCAGCAGTTCAGTCAGTGTCTATGGACAGAGTAACACACACAAAATGCTGGAGGAACTCAGCAGGTCAGACAGTGTATATGGACAGAGTAACACACACAAAATGCCGGAGGAACTCAGCATGTCACACAGTGTATATGGTCAGAGTAACACACACAAAATGCTGGAGGAACTCAGCAGGTCAGAGAACGTCTACGGATTGAGTAACACACACAAAATGCTGGAGGAACTCAGCAGGTCAGTCACAGTCTATGGTCAGAGTAACACACACAAAATGCTGGAGGAACTCTGCAGCTCAGACAGTGTATATGGTCAGAGTAACACACACAAAATGCTGGAGGAACTCAGCAGGTCAGAGAGTATCTATGGACAGAGTAACACGCACAAAATGCTGGAGGAACTCAGCAGGTCAGACAGAGTCTATGGTCAGAGTAACACACACAAAATGCTGGAGGAACTCAGCAGCTCATACAGTGTATATTGACAGCGTAACACACACAAAATGCCGGTGGAACTCAGCAGGCCAGACTGTGACTATGGACAGAGTAACACACCGAAAATGCTGGAGGAACTCAGAAGGTCAGACAGTGTCTACGGACAGAGTAACACACAGAAAATGCTGGATGATCTCAGCAGATCAGACAGTGTCTATGGACAGAGTAATACACAGAAAATGCTGGATGAACTCAGCAGGTCAGACAGTGTCTATTGACAGAGTAACACACAGAATATGCTGGATGGACTCAGCAGGTCAGACAGTGTCTATGGACAGAGTAACACAAACAAAATGCTGGAGGAACTCAGCAGTTCAGTCAGTGTCTATGGACAGAGTAACACACACAAAATGCTGGAGGAACTCAGCAGGTCAGACAGTGTATATGGTCAGAGTAACACACAAAAAATGCTGGAGGAACTCAGCAGGTCGGACAGTGTCTATGAACAGAGTAATACACAGAAAATGCTGGATGAACTCAGCAGGGCAGACAGTGTATATGGTCAGAGTAACAGAGACAAAATGCCGGAGGAACTCAGCATGTCAGACAGTGTATATGGTCAGAGTAACACACAAAAAATGCTGGAGGAACTCAGCAGGTCGGACAGTGTCTATGAACAGAGTAATACACAGAAAATGCTGGATGAATGCAGCAGGGCAGACAGTGTCTATTGACAGAGTAACACACTCAATATGCTGGATGAACTCAGCAGGTCAGACAGTGTATATGGTCAGAGTAACAGAGACAAAATGCCGGAGGAACTCAGCATGTCAGACATTGTTACGGACTGACTAACACACACAAAATGCTGGAGGAACTCAGCAGGTCAGACAGTGTCTATAAACAGATTGACACACACAAAATGCTGTAGGAACTTTGCAGCTCAGACGGTGTATATTGATAGAGTAACACACACAAAATGCTGTAGGAACTTTGCAGCTCAGACAGTGTCTATGGTCAGAGTAACACACACAAATGCTGGAGCAACTCAGCAGGTCACACATTGTCTACGGACTGACTAACACACACAAAAGGCTGGAGGAACTCAGCTGGTCAGACAGTGTATATGGACAGAGTAACACACCGAAAATGCTGGAGGAACTCAGCAGGTCAGCCAATATCTATGGTCAGAGTAACACACACAAATGCTGGAGGAACTCAGCAGATCAGACTGTGCACATGGACAGAATAACACACACAAAATGCTGGAGGAACTCAGCAGGTCAGACAGTGTCTATGAACAGAGTAACACACACAAAATGCTGGAGGAACTCAGCAGGTCAGACAGTGTCTACGGACAGAGTAACACACAGAAAATGCTGGATGATCTCAGCAGATCAGACAGTGTCTATGGACAGAGTAATACACAGAAAATGCTGGATGAACTCAGCAGATCAGACAGTGTCTATTGACAGAGTAACACACAGAATATGGTGGATGAACTCAGCAGGTCAGACTGTGTCTATGGACAGAGTAACACACCGAAAATGCTGGAGGAACTCAGCAAGTCAGACAGTGTCTACGGACAGAGTAACACACACAAAATGATGGATGAACTCAGCAGGTAAGACAGTGTCTATTGACAGAGTAACACACACAATATGCTGGATAAACTCAGCAGGTCAGACAGTGTCTATGAACAGAGTAACAGAGACAAAATGCTGGAGGAACTCAGCAGGTCAGACAGTGTCTATGGACAGAGTAACACACAAAAAATGCCGGAGTCACTCAGCATGTCAGACAGTGTATATGGTCAGAGTAACACACAAAAAATGCCGGAGTCACTCAGCATGTCAGACAGTGTATATGGACAGAGTAACCCACACAAAATGCCGGAGGAACTCAGCATGTCAGACATTGTCTACGGACTGACTAACAGACACAAAATGCTGGAGGAACTCAGCAGGTCAGACAGTGTCTATGGACAGAGTAACACACCGAAAATGCTGGAGGAACTCAGCAGGTCAGCCAATATCTATGGTCAGAGTAACACACACAAAATGCTGGAGGAACTCAGCAGATCAGACTGTGCACATGGACAGAGTAACACACACAAAATGCTGGAGGAACTCAGCAGGTCAGACAGTGTCTACGGACCGAGTAACACACAGAAAATGCTGGATGATCTCAGCAGATCAGACAGTGTCTATGGACAGAGTAATACACAGAAAATGCTGGATGAACTCAGCAGATCAGACAGTGTCTATTGACAGAGTAACACACAGAATATGGTGGATGAACTCAGCAGGTCAGACAGTGTCTATGGACAGAGTAACACAAACAAAATGCTGGAGGAACTCAGCAGTTCAGTCAGTGTCTATGGACAGAGTAACACACACAAAATGCTGGAGGAACTCAGCAGGTCAGACAGTGTATATGGACAGAGTAACACACACAAAATGCCGGAGGAACTCAGCATGTCAGACAGTGTCTACGGACAGAGTAACACACACAAAATGATGGATGAACTCAGCAGGTAAGACAGTGTCTATTGACAGAGTAACACACACAATATGCTGGATAAACTCAGCAGGTCAGACAGTGTCTATGAACAGAGTAACAGAGACAAAATGCTGGAGGAACTCAGCAGGTCAGACAGTGTCTATGGACAGAGTAACACACAAAAAATGCCGGAGTCACTCAGCATGTCAGACAGTGTATATGGTCAGAGTAACACACAAAAAATGCCGGAGTCACTCAGCATGTCAGACAGTGTATATGGACAGAGTAACCCACACAAAATGCCGGAGGAACTCAGCATGTCAGACATTGTCTACGGACTGACTAACAGACACAAAATGCTGGAGGAACTCAGCAGGTCAGACAGTGTCTATGGACAGAGTAACACACCGAAAATGCTGGAGGAACTCAGCAGGTCAGCCAATATCTATGGTCAGAGTAACACACACAAAATGCTGGAGGAACTCAGCAGATCAGACTGTGCACATGGACAGAGTAACACACACAAAATGCTGGAGGAACTCAGCAGGTCAGACAGTGTCTACGGACCGAGTAACACACAGAAAATGCTGGATGATCTCAGCAGATCAGACAGTGTCTATGGACAGAGTAATACACAGAAAATGCTGGATGAACTCAGCAGATCAGACAGTGTCTATTGACAGAGTAACACACAGAATATGGTGGATGAACTCAGCAGGTCAGACAGTGTCTATGGACAGAGTAACACAAACAAAATGCTGGAGGAACTCAGCAGTTCAGTCAGTGTCTATGGACAGAGTAACACACACAAAATGCTGGAGGAACTCAGCAGGTCAGACAGTGTATATGGACAGAGTAACACACACAAAATGCCGGAGGAACTCAGCATGTCAGACAGTGTATATGGTCAGAGTAACACACACAAAATGCTGGAGGAACTCAGCAGGTCAGAGAACGTCTACGGACTGAGTAACACAGACAAAATGCTGGAGGAACTCAGCAGGTCAGTCACAGTCTATGGTCAGAGTAACACACACAAAATGCTGGAGGAACTCCGCAGCTCAGACAGTGTATATGGTCAGAGTAACACACACAAAATGCTGGAGGAACTCAGCAGGTCAGAGAGTATCTATGGACAGAGTAACACGCACAAAATGCTGGAGGAACTCAGCAGGTCAGACAGAGTCTATGGTCAGAGTAACACACACAAAATGCTGGAGGAACTCAGCAGCTCATACAGTGTATATTGACAGCGTAACACACACAAAATGCCGGTGGAACTCAGCAGGCCAGACTGTGTCTATGGACAGAGTAACACACCGAAAATGCTGGAGGAACTCAGAAGGTCAGACAGTGTCTACGGACAGAGTAACACACAGAAAATGCTGGATGATCTCAGCAGATCAGACAGTGTCTATGGACAGAGTAATACACAGAAAATGCTGGATGAACTCAGCAGGTCAGACAGTGTCTATTGACAGAGTAACACACAGAATATGCTGGATGGACTCAGCAGGTCAGACAGTGTCTATGGACAGAGTAACACAAACAAAATGCTGGAGGAACTCAGCAGTTCAGTCAGTGTCTATGGACAGAGTAACACACACAAAATGCTGGAGGAACTCAGCAGGTCAGACAGTGTATATGGTCAGAGTAACACACAAAAAATGCTGGAGGAACTCAGCAGGTCGGACAGTGTCTACGAACAGAGTAATACACAGAAAATGCTGGATGAACTCAGCAGGGCAGACAGTGTCTATTGACAGAGTAACACACACAATATGCTGGATGAACTCAGCAGGTCAGACAGTGTATATGGTCAGAGTAACAGAGACAAAATGCCGGAGGAACTCAGCATGTCAGACATTGTTACGGACTGACTAACACACACAAAATGCTGGAGGAACTCAGCAGGTCAGACGGTGTATATTGACAGAGTAACACACACAAAATGCTGGAGGAACTCAGCATGTCAGACATTGTTACGGACTGACTAACACACACAAAATGCTGGAGGAACTCAGCAGGTCAGACAGTGTCTATGGACAGAGTAACACACCGAAAATGCTGGAGGAACTCAGCAGGTCAGCCAATATCTATGGTCAGAGTAACACACACAAAATGCTGGAGGAACTCAGCAGATCAGACTGTGCACATGGACAGAGTAACACACACAAAATGCTGGAGGAACTCAGCAGGTCAGACAGTGTCTACGGACCGAGTAACACACAGAAAATGCTGGATGATCTCAGCAGATCAGACAGTGTCTATTGACAGAGTAATACACAGAAAATGCTGGATGAACTCAGCAGATCAGACAGTGTCTATTGACAGAGTAACACACAGAATATGGTGGATGAACTCAGCAGGTCAGACAGTGTCTATGGACAGAGTAACACAAACAAAATGCTGGAGGAACTCAGCAGTTCAGTCAGTGTCTATGGACAGAGTAACACACACAAAATGCTGGAGGAACTCAGCAGGTCAGACAGTGTATATGGACAGAGTAACACACACAAAATGCCGGAGGAACTCAGCATGTCACACAGTGTATATGGTCAGAGTAACACACACAAAATGCTGGAGGAACTCAGCAGGTCAGAGAACGTCTACGGACTGAGTAACACACACAAAATGCTGGAGGAACTCAGCAGGTCAGACAGTGTATATGGACAGAGTAACACACACAAAATGCCGGAGGAACTCAGCATGTCACACAGTGTATATGGTCAGAGTAACACACACAAAATGCTGGAGGAACTCAGCAGGTCAGAGAACGTCTACGGACTGAGTAACACACAAAAAATGCTGGAGGAACTCAGCAGGTCAGTCACAGTCTATGGTCAGAGTAACACACACAAAATGCTGGAGGAACTCAGCAGCTCAGACAGTGTATATGGTCAGAGTAACACACACAAAATGCTGGAGGAACTCAGCAGGTCAGAGAGTGTCTATGGACAGAGTAACACGCACAAAATGCTGGAGGAACTCAGCAGGTCAGACAGAGTCTATGGTCAGAGTAACACACACAAAATGCTGGAGGAACTCAGCAGCTCAGACAGTGTATATTGACAGCGTAACACACACAAAATGCCGGTGGAACTCAGCAGGCCAGACTGTGTCTATGGACAGAGTAACACACCGAAAATGCTGGATGATCTCAGCAGATCAGACAGTGTCTATGGACAGAATAATACACAGAAAATGCTGGATGATCTCAGCAGATCAGACAGTGTCTATGGACAGAATAATACACAGAAAATGCTGGATGAACTCAGCTGGTCAGACAGTGTCTATTGACAGAGTAACACACAGAATATGCTGGATGGACTCAGCAGGTCAGACAGGGTCTATGGACAGAGTAACACAAACAAAATGCTGGAGGAACTCAGTAGTTCAGTCAGTGTCTATGGACAGAGTAACACACACAAAATGCTGGAGGAACTCAGCAGGTCAGACAGTGTATATGGACAGAGTAACACACAAAAAATGCTGGAGGAACTCAGCAGGTCGGACAGTGTCTATGAACAGAGTAATACACAGAAAATGCTGGATGAATGCAGCAGGGCAGACAGTGTCTATTGACAGAGTAACACACTCAATATGCTGGATGAACTCAGCAGGTCAGACAGTGTATATGGTCAGAGTAACAGAGACAAAATGCCGGAGGAACTCAGCATGTCAGACATTGTTACGGACTGACTAACACACACAAAATGCTGGAGGAACTCAGCAGGTCAGACAGTGTCTATAAACAGATTGACACACACAAAATGCTGTAGGAACTTTGCAGCTCAGACGGTGTATATTGATAGAGTAACACACACAAAATGCTGTAGGAACTTTGCAGCTCAGACAGTGTCTATGGTCAGAGTAACACACACAAATGCTGGAGCAACTCAGCAGGTCACACATTGTCTACGGACTGACTAACACACACAAAAGGCTGGAGGAACTCAGCTGGTCAGACAGTGTATATGGACAGAGTAACACACCGAAAATGCTGGAGGAACTCAGCAGGTCAGCCAATATCTATGGTCAGAGTAACACACACAAATGCTGGAGGAACTCAGCAGATCAGACTGTGCACATGGACAGAATAACACACACAAAATGCTGGAGGAACTCAGCAGGTCAGACAGTGTCTATGAACAGAGTAACACACACAAAATGCTGGAGGAACTCAGCAGGTCAGACAGTGTCTACGGACAGAGTAACACACAGAAAATGCTGGATGATCTCAGCAGATCAGACAGTGTCTATGGACAGAGTAATACACAGAAAATGCTGGATGAACTCAGCAGATCAGACAGTGTCTATTGACAGAGTAACACACAGAATATGGTGGATGAACTCAGCAGGTCAGACTGTGTCTATGGACAGAGTAACACACCGAAAATGCTGGAGGAACTCAGCAAGTCAGACAGTGTCTACGGACAGAGTAACACACACAAAATGATGGATGAACTCAGCAGGTAAGACAGTGTCTATTGACAGAGTAACACACACAATATGCTGGATAAACTCAGCAGGTCAGACAGTGTCTATGAACAGAGTAACAGAGACAAAATGCTGGAGGAACTCAGCAGTTCAGTCAGTGTCTATGGACAAAATAACACACACAAAATGCTGGAGGAACTCAGCAGATCAGACAGTGTATATGGACAGAGTAACACACAAAAAATGCCGGAGTCACTCAGCATGTCAGACAGTGTATATGGTCAGAGTAACACACAAAAAATGCCGGAGTCACTCAGCAAGTCAGACAGTGTATATGGACAGAGTAACCCACACAAAATGCCGGAGGAACTCAGCATGTCAGACATTGTCTACGGACTGACTAACAGACACAAAATGCTGGAGGAACTCAGCAGGTCAGACAGTGTCTATGGACAGAGTAACACACCGAAAATGCTGGAGGAACTCAGCAGGTCAGCCAATATCTATGGTCAGAGTAACACACACAAAATGCTGGAGGAACTCAGCAGATCAGACTGTGCACATGGACAGAGTAACACACACAAAATGCTGGAGGAACTCAGCAGGTCAGACAGTGTCTACGGACCGAGTAACACACAGAAAATGCTGGATGATCTCAGCAGATCAGACAGTGTCTATGGACAGAGTAATACACAGAAAATGCTGGATGAACTCAGCAGATCAGACAGTGTCTATTGAAAGAGTAACACACAGAATATGGTGGATGAACTCAGCAGGTCAGACAGTGTCTATGGACAGAGTAACACAAACAAAATGCTGGAGGAACTCAGCAGTTCAGTCAGTGTCTATGGACAGAGTAACACACACAAAATGCTGGAGGAACTCAGCAGGTCAGACAGTGTATATGGACAGAGTAACACACACAAAATGCCGGAGGAACTCAGCATGTCACACAGTGTATATGGTCAGAGTAACACACACAAAATGCTGGAGGAACTCAGCAGGTCAGAGAACGTCTACGGATTGAGTAACACACACAAAATGCTGGAGGAACTCAGCAGGTCAGTCACAGTCTATGGTCAGAGTAACACACACAAAATGCTGGAGGAACTCTGCAGCTCAGACAGTGTATATGGTCAGAGTAACACACACAAAATGCTGGAGGAACTCAGCAGGTCAGAGAGTATCTATGGACAGAGTAACACGCACAAAATGCTGGAGGAACTCAGCAGGTCAGACAGAGTCTATGGTCAGAGTAACACACACAAAATGCTGGAGGAACTCAGCAGCTCATACAGTGTATATTGACAGCGTAACACACACAAAATGCCGGTGGAACTCAGCAGGCCAGACTGTGACTATGGACAGAGTAACACACCGAAAATGCTGGAGGAACTCAGAAGGTCAGACAGTGTCTACGGACAGAGTAACACACAGAAAATGCTGGATGATCTCAGCAGATCAGACAGTGTCTATGGACAGAGTAATACACAGAAAATGCTGGATGAACTCAGCAGGTCAGACAGTGTCTATTGACAGAGTAACACACAGAATATGCTGGATGGACTCAGCAGGTCAGACAGTGTCTATGGACAGAGTAACACAAACAAAATGCTGGAGGAACTCAGCAGTTCAGTCTGTGTCTATGGACAGAGTAACACACACAAAATGCTGGAGGAACTCAGCAGGTCAGACAGTGTATATGGTCAGAGTAACACACAAAAAATGCTGGAGGAACTCAGCAGGTCGGACAGTGTCTATGAACAGAGTAATACACAGAAAATGCTGGATGAACTCAGCAGGGCAGACAGTGTATATGGTCAGAGTAACAGAGACAAAATGCCGGAGGAACTCAGCATGTCAGACAGTGTATATGGTCAGAGTAACACACAAAAAATGCTGGAGGAACTCAGCAGGTCGGACAGTGTCTATGAACAGAGTAATACACAGAAAATGCTGGATGAATGCAGCAGGGCAGACAGTGTCTATTGACAGAGTAACACACTCAATATGCTGGATGAACTCAGCAGGTCAGACAGTGTATATGGTCAGAGTAACAGAGACAAAATGCCGGAGGAACTCAGCATGTCAGACATTGTTACGGACTGACTAACACACACAAAATGCTGGAGGAACTCAGCAGGTCAGACAGTGTCTATAAACAGATTGACACACACAAAATGCTGTAGGAACTTTGCAGCTCAGACGGTGTATATTGATAGAGTAACACACACAAAATGCTGTAGGAACTTTGCAGCTCAGACAGTGTCTATGGTCAGAGTAACACACACAAATGCTGGAGCAACTCAGCAGGTCACACATTGTCTACGGACTGACTAACACACACAAAAGGCTGGAGGAACTCAGCTGGTCAGACAGTGTATATGGACAGAGTAACACACCGAAAATGCTGGAGGAACTCAGCAGGTCAGCCAATATCTATGGTCAGAGTAACACACACAAATGCTGGAGGAACTCAGCAGATCAGACTGTGCACATGGACAGAATAACACACACAAAATGCTGGAGGAACTCAGCAGGTCAGACAGTGTCTATGAACAGAGTAACACACACAAAATGCTGGAGGAACTCAGCAGGTCAGACAGTGTCTACGGACAGAGTAACACACAGAAAATGCTGGATGATCTCAGCAGATCAGACAGTGTCTATGGACAGAGTAATACACAGAAAATGCTGGATGAACTCAGCAGATCAGACAGTGTCTATTGACAGAGTAACACACAGAATATGGTGGATGAACTCAGCAGGTCAGACTGTGTCTATGGACAGAGTAACACACCGAAAATGCTGGAGGAACTCAGCAAGTCAGACAGTGTCTACGGACAGAGTAACACACACAAAATGATGGATGAACTCAGCAGGTAAGACAGTGTCTATTGACAGAGTAACACACACAATATGCTGGATAAACTCAGCAGGTCAGACAGTGTCTATGAACAGAGTAACAGAGACAAAATGCTGGAGGAACTCAGCAGTTCAGTCAGTGTCTATGGACAAAGTAACACACACAAAATGCTGGAGGAACTCAGCAGATCAGACAGTGTATATGGACAGAGTAACACACAAAAAATGCCGGAGTCACTCAGCATGTCAGACAGTGTATATGGTCAGAGTAACACACAAAAAATGCCGGAGTCACTCAGCATGTCAGACAGTGTATATGGACAGAGTAACCCACACAAAATGCCGGAGGAACTCAGCATGTCAGACATTGTCTACGGACTGACTAACAGACACAAAATGCTGGAGGAACTCAGCAGGTCAGACAGTGTCTATGGACAGAGTAACACACCGAAAATGCTGGAGGAACTCAGCAGGTCAGCCAATATTTATGGTCAGAGTAACACACACAAAATGCTGGAGGAACTCAGCAGATCAGACTGTGCACATGGACAGAGTAACACACACAAAATGCTGGAGGAACTCAGCAGGTCAGACAGTGTCTACGGACCGAGTAACACACAGAAAATGCTGGATGATCTCAGCAGATCAGACAGTGTCTATGGACAGAGTAATACACAGAAAATGCTGGATGAACTCAGCAGATCAGACAGTGTCTATTGACAGAGTAACACACAGAATATGGTGGATGAACTCAGCAGGTCAGACAGTGTCTATGGACAGAGTAACACAAACAAAATGCTGGAGGAACTCAGCAGTTCAGTCAGTGTCTATGGACAGAGTAACACACACAAAATGCTGGAGGAACTCAGCAGGTCAGACAGTGTATATGGACAGAGTAACACACACAAAATGCCGGAGGAACTCAGCATGTCAGACAGTGTATATGGTCAGAGTAACACACACAAAATGCTGGAGGAACTCAGCAGGTCAGAGAACGTCTACGGACTGAGTAACACAGACAAAATGCTGGAGGAACTCAGCAGGTCAGTCACAGTCTATGGTCAGAGTAACACACACAAAATGCTGGAGGAACTCCGCAGCTCAGACAGTGTATATGGTCAGAGTAACACACACAAAATGCTGGAGGAACTCAGCAGGTCAGAGAGTATCTATGGACAGAGTAACACGCACAAAATGCTGGAGGAACTCAGCAGGTCAGACAGAGTCTATGGTCAGAGTAACACACACAAAATGCTGGAGGAACTCAGCAGCTCATACAGTGTATATTGACAGCGTAACACACACAAAATGCCGGTGGAACTCAGCAGGCCAGACTGTGTCTATGGACAGAGTAACACACCGAAAATGCTGGAGGAACTCAGAAGGTCAGACAGTGTCTACGGACAGAGTAACACACAGAAAATGCTGGATGATCTCAGCAGATCAGACAGTGTCTATGGACAGAGTAATACACAGAAAATGCTGGATGAACTCAGCAGGTCAGACAGTGTCTATTGACAGAGTAACACACAGAATATGCTGGATGGACTCAGCAGGTCAGACAGTGTCTATGGACAGAGTAACACAAACAAAATGCTGGAGGAACTCAGCAGTTCAGTCAGTGTCTATGGACAGAGTAACACACACAAAATGCTGGAGGAACTCAGCAGGTCAGACAGTGTATATGGTCAGAGTAACACACAAAAAATGCTGGAGGAACTCAGCAGGTCGGACAGTGTCTACGAACAGAGTAATACACAGAAAATGCTGGATGAACTCAGCAGGGCAGACAGTGTCTATTGACAGAGTAACACACACAATATGCTGGATGAACTCAGCAGGTCAGACAGTGTATATGGTCAGAGTAACAGAGACAAAATGCCGGAGGAACTCAGCATGTCAGACATTGTTACGGACTGACTAACACACACAAAATGCTGGAGGAACTCAGCAGGTCAGACGGTGTATATTGACAGAGTAACACACACAAAATGCTGGAGGAACTCAGCAGGTCAGACAGTGTCTATAAACAGATTGACACACAAAAAATGCTGTAGAAACTTTGCAGCTCAGACGGTGTATATTGACAGACTAACACACACAAAATGCTGGAGGATCTCAGCAGGTCAGACAGTGTCTATGGTCAGAGTAACACACACAAATGCTGGAGCAACTCAGCAGGTCACACATTGTCTACGGACTGACTAACACACACAAAATGCTGGAGGAACTCAGCAGGTCAGACAGTGTCTATGGACAGAGTAACACACCGAAAATGCTGGAGGAACTCAGCAGGTCAGCCAATATCTATGGTCAGAGTAACACACACAAATGCTGGAGGAACTCAGCAGATCAGACTGTGCACATGGACAGAATAACACACACAAAATGCAGGAGGAACTCAGCAGGTCAGACAGTATATATGGTCAGAGTAACACACACAAAATGCTGGAGGAACTCAGCAGGTCAGACAGTGTCTACGGACAGAGTAACACACAGAAAATGCTGGATGATCTCAGCAGATCAGACAGTGTCTATGGACAGAGTAATACACAGAAAATGCTGGATGAACTCAGCAGATCAGACAGTGTCTATTGACAGAGTAACACACAGAATAAGGTGGATGAACTCAGTAGGTCAGACTGTGTCTATGGACAGAGTAACACACCGAAAATGCTGGAGGAACTCAGCAAGTCAGCCAATATCTATGGTCAGAGTAACACGCACATAATGCTGGAGGAACTCAGCAGGTCAGACAGTGTCTATGGACAGAGTAACTCACACAAAATGCTGGAGGAACTCAGCAGGTCAGACAGTGTCTATGGACAGATTGACACACACAAAATGCTGTACGAACTCAGCAGGTCAGACTGTGTCTATGGACAGAGTAACACACCGAAAATGCTGGCAGAACTCAGCAGGTCAGCCAATATCTATGGTCAGAGTAACACACACAAAATGCTGGAGGAACTCAGCAGATCAGACTGTGTATATGGACAGAGTAACACAGACAAAATGCCGGAAGAACTCAGCATGTCAGACAGTGTATATTGTCAGAGTAACATGCACAAAATGCTGGAGGAACTCAGCAGGTCAGAAGGCGTCTACTGACTGAGTAACACACACAAAATGCTGGAGCAACTCAGCAGGTCAGACAGTATCTATGGACAGAGTAACACACACAAAATGCTGGAGGAACTCAGCAGGTCAGACAGTGTATATGGACAGAGTAACATGCACAAAATGCTGGAGGAACTCAGCAGGTCAGAAGGCGTCTACTGACTGAGTAACACACACAAAATGCTGGAGCAACTCAGCAGGTCAGACAGTATCTATGGACAGAGTAACACACACAAAATGCTGGAGGAACTCAGCAGGTCAGACAGTGTATATGGACAGAGTAACACACACAAATTGCCGGAGGAACTCAGCATGTCAGACAGTGTATATGGTCAGAGTAACACACACAAAATGCTGGAGGAACTCAGCAAGTCAGACAGTGTCTACGGACAGAGTAACACACACAAAATGCTTGATGAACTCAGCAGGTCAGACAGTGTCTATGAACAGAGTAATACACAGAAAATGCTGGATGAACTCAGCAGGGCAGACAATGTCTATTGACAGAGTAACACACACAATATGCTGGATGAACTCAGCAGGTCAGACAGTGTATATGGTCAGAGTAACAGAGACAAAATGCCGGAGGAACTCAGCATGTCAGACATTGTCTACGGACTGACTAACACACACAAAATGCTGGAGGAACTCAGCAGGTCAGACAGTGTCTATAAACAGATTGACACACACAAAATGCTGTAGGAACTTTACAGCTCAGACGGTGTATATTGACAGAGTAACACACACAAAATGCTGGCGGAACTCAGCAGGTCAGACAGTGTCTATAAACAGATTGACACACACAAAATGCTGTAGGAACTTTGCAGCTCAGACAGTGTATATTGACAGAGTAACACACACAAAATGCTGGAGGATCTCAGCAGGTCAGACAGTGTATATGGTCAGAGTAACACACACAAAATGCTGGAGGAACTCAGCAGGTCAGACAGTGTCTCCGGACAGAGTAACACACAGAAAATGCTGGATGAACTCAGCAGATCAGACAGTGTCTATTGACAGAGTAACCCACAGAATATGGTGGATGAACTCAGCAGGGCAGACTGTGTCTATGGACAGAGTAACACACCGAAAATGCTGGAGGAACTCAGCAAGTCAGACAGTGTCTACGGACAGAGTAACACACACAAAATGATGGATGAACTCAGCAGGTAAGACAGTGTCTATGGACAAAGTAACACACACAAAATGCTGGAGGAACTCAGCAGGTCAGACAGTGTATATGGACAGAGTAACACACAAAAAATGCCGGAGTCACTCAGCATGTCAGACAGTGTATATGGTCAGAGTAACACACACAAAATGCTGGAGGAACTCAGCAGGTCAGACAGTGTATATGGACAGAGTAACACACCGAAAATGCTGGCAGAACTCAGCAGGTCAGCCAATATCTATGGTCAGAGTAACACACACAAAATGCTGGAGGAACTCAGCAGATCAGACTGTGTATATGGACAGAGTAACACAGACAAAATGCCGGAAGAACTCAGCATGTCAGACAGTGTATATTGTCAGAGTAACATGCACAAAATGCTGGAGGAACTCAGCAGGTCAGAAGGCGTCTACTGACTGAGTAACACACACAAAATGCTGGAGCAACTCAGCAGGTCAGACAGTATCTATGGACAGAGTAACACACACAAAATGCTGGAGGAACTCAGCAGGTCAGACAGTGTATATGGACAGAGTAACATGCACAAAATGCTGGAGGAACTCAGCAGGTCAGAAGGCGTCTACTGACTGAGTAACACACACAAAATGCTGGAGCAACTCAGCAGGTCAGACAGTATCTATGGACAGAGTAACATACACAAAATGCTGGAGGAACTCAGCAGGTCAGACAGTGTATATGGACAGAGTAACACACACAAATTGCCGGAGGAACTCAGCATGTCAGACAGTGTATATGGTCAGAGTAACACACACAAAATGCTGGAGGAACTCAGCAAGTCAGACAGTGTCTACGGACAGAGTAACACACACAAAATGCTTGATGAACTCAGCAGGTCAGACAGTGTCTATGAACAGAGTAATACACAGAAAATGCTGGATGAACTCAGCAGGGCAGACAATGTCTATTGACAGAGTAACACACACAATATGCTGGATGAACTCAGCAGGTCAGACAGTGTATATGGTCAGAGTAACAGAGACAAAATGCCGGAGGAACTCAGCATGTCAGACATTGTCTACGGACTGACTAACACACACAAAATGCTGGAGGAACTCAGCAGGTCAGACAGTGTCTATAAACAGATTGACACACACAAAATGCTGTAGGAACTTTACAGCTCAGACGGTGTATATTGACAGAGTAACACACACAAAATGCTGGAGGAACTCAGCAGGTCAGACAGTGTCTATAAACAGATTGACACACACAAAATGCTGTAGGAACTTTGCAGCTCAGACGGTGTATATTGACAGAGTAACACACACAAAATGCTGGAGGATCTCAGCAGGTCAGACAGTGTATATGGTCAGAGTAACACACACAAAATGCTGGAGGAACTCAGCAGGTCAGACAGTGTCTCCGGACAGAGTAACACACAGAAAATGCTGGATGAACTCAGCAGATCAGACAGTGTCTATTGACAGAGTAACCCACAGAATATGGTGGATGAACTCAGCAGGGCAGACTGTGTCTATGGACAGAGTAACACACCGAAAATGCTGGAGGAACTCAGCAAGTCAGACAGTGTCTACGGACAGAGTAACACACACAAAATGATGGATGAACTCAGCAGGTAAGACAGTGTCTATGGACAAAGTAACACACACAAAATGCTGGAGGAACTCAGCAGGTCAGACAGTGTATATGGACAGAGTAACACACAAAAAATGCCGGAGTCACTCAGCATGTCAGACAGTGTATATGGTCAGAGTAACACACACAAAATGCTGGAGGAACTCAGCAGGTCAGACAGTGTATATGGACAGAGTAACCCACACAAAATGCCGGAGGAACTCAGCATGTCAGACATTGTCTACGGACTGACTAACACACACAAAATGCTGGAGTAACTCAGCAGGTCAGACAGTGTCTATAAACAGATTGACACACACAAAATGCTGTAGGAACTTTGCAGCTCAGACGGTGTATATTGACAGAGTAACACACACAAAATGCTGGAGGATCTCAGCAGGTCAGACAGTATCTATGGTCAGAGTAACACACACAAATGCTGGAGTAACTCAGCAGGTCACACATTGTCTACGGACTGACTAACACACACAAAATGCTGGAGGATCTCAGCAGGTCAGACAGTATCTATGGACAGAGTAACACACAGAAAATGTTGGAGGAACTCAGCAGGTCAGCCAATATCTATGGTCAGAGTAACACACACAAGATGCTGGAGGAACTCAGCAGATCAGACTGTGCACATGGTCAGAGTAACACACACAAAATACTGGAGGAACTCAGAAGGTCAGACAGTGTCTACGGACAGAGTAACACACAGAAAATGCTCGATGATCTCAGCAGATCAGACAGTGTCTATGGACAGAGTAATACACAGAAAATGCTGGATGAACTCAGCAGTTCAGTCAGTGTCTATGGACAGAGTAACACACACAAAATGCTGGAGGAACTCAGCAGGTCAGACAGTGTACATGGACAGAGTAACACACACAAAATGCCAAAGGAACTCAGCATGTCATACAGTGTATATGGTCAGAGTAACACACACAAAATGCTGGAGGAACTCAGCAACTCAGACAATGTCTACGGACAGAGTAACACACACAAAATGCTGGAGGAACTCAGCAGGTCAGACAGTGTATATGGACAGAGTAACACACCGAAAATGCTGGCAGAACTCAGCAGGTCAGCCAATATCTATGGTCAGAGTAACACACACAAAATGCTGGAGGAACTCAGCAGATCAGACTGTGTATATGGACAGAGTAACACAGACAAAATACCGGAAGAACTCAGCATGTCAGACAGTGTATATTGTCAGAGTAACATGCACAAAATGCTGGAGGAACTCAGCAGATCAGACTGTGTATATGGACAGAGTAACACAGACAAAATGCCGGAAGAACTCAGCATGTCAGACAGTGTATATTGTCAGAGTAACATGCACAAAATGCTGGAGGAACTCAGCAGGTCAGAAGGCGTCTACTGACTGAGTAACACACACAAAATGCTGGAGCAACTCAGCAGGTCAGACAGTATCTATGGACAGAGTAACACACACAAAATGCTGGAGGAACTCAGCAGGTCAGACAGTGTATATGGACAGAGTAACATGCACAAAATGCTGGAGGAACTCAGCAGGTCAGAAGGCGTCTACTGACTGAGTAACACACACAAAATGCTGGAGCAACTCAGCAGGTCAGACAGTATCTATGGACAGAGTAACACACACAAAATGCTGGAGGAACTCAGCAGGTCAGACAGTGTATATGGACAGAGTAACACACACAAATTGCCGGAGGAACTCAGCATGTCAGACAGTGTATATGGTCAGAGTAACACACACAAAATGCTGGAGGAACTCAGCAAGTCAGACAGTGTCTACGGACAGAGTAACACACACAAAATGCTTGATGAACTCAGCAGGTCAGACAGTGTCTATGAACAGAGTAATACACAGAAAATGCTGGATGAACTCAGCAGGGCAGACAATGTCTATTGACAGAGTAACACACACAATATGCTGGATGAACTCAGCAGGTCAGACAGTGTATATGGTCAGAGTAACAGAGACAAAATGCCGGAGGAACTCAGCATGTCAGACATTGTCTACGGACTGACTAACACACACAAAATGCTGGAGGAACTCAGCAGGTCAGACAGTGTCTATAAACAGATTGACACACACAAAATGCTGTAGGAACTTTACAGCTCAGACGGTGTATATTGACAGAGTAACACACACAAAATGCTGGAGGAACTCAGCAGGTCAGACAGTGTCTATAAACAGATTGACACACACAAAATGCTGTAGGAACTTTGCAGCTCAGACGGTGTATATTGACAGAGTAACACACACAAAATGCTGGAGGATCTCAGCAGGTCAGACAGTGTATATGGTCAGAGTAACACACACAAAATGCTGGAGGAACTCAGCAGGTCAGACAGTGTCTCCGGACAGAGTAACACACAGAAAATGCTGGATGAACTCAGCAGATCAGACAGTGTCTATTGACAGAGTAACCCACAGAATATGGTGGATGAACTCAGCAGGGCAGACTGTGTCTATGGACAGAGTAACACACCGAAAATGCTGGAGGAACTCAGCAAGTCAGACAGTGTCTACGGACAGAGTAACACACACAAAATGATGGATGAACTCAGCAGGTAAGACAGTGTCTATGGACAAAGTAACACACACAAAATGCTGGAGGAACTCAGCAGGTCAGACAGTGTATATGGACAGAGTAACACACAAAAAATGCCGGAGTCACTCAGCATGTCAGACAGTGTATATGGTCAGAGTAACACACACAAAATGCTGGAGGAACTCAGCAGGTCAGACAGTGTATATGGACAGAGTAACCCACACAAAATGCCGGAGGAACTCAGCATGTCAGACATTTTCTACGGACTGACTAACACACACAAAATGCTGGAGTAACTCAGCAGGTCAGACAGTGTCTATAAACAGATTGACACACACAAAATGCTGTAGGAACTTTGCAGCTCAGACGGTGTATATTGACAGAGTAACACACACAAAATGCTGGAGGATCTCAGCAGGTCAGACAGTATCTATGGTCAGAGTAACACACACAAATGCTGGAGTAACTCAGCAGGTCACACATTGTCTACGGACTGACTAACACACACAAAATGCTGGAGGATCTCAGCAGGTCAGACAGTATCTATGGACAGAGTAACACACAGAAAATGTTGGAGGAACTCAGCAGGTCAGCCAATATCTATGGTCAGAGTAACACACACAAGATGCTGGAGGAACTCAGCAGATCAGACTGTGCACATGGTCAGAGTAACACACACAAAATCCTGGTGGAACTCAGAAGGTCAGACAGTGTCTACGGACAGAGTAACACACAGAAAATGCTCGATGATCTCAGCAGATCAGACAGTGTCTATGGACAGAGTAATACACAGAAAATGCTGGATGAACTCAGCAGTTCAGTCAGTGTCTATGGACAGAGTAACACACACAAAATGCTGGAGGAACTCAGCAGGTCAGACAGTGTACATGGACAGAGTAACACACACAAAATGCCAGAGGAACTCAGCATGTCATACAGTGTATATGGTCAGAGTAACACACACAAAATGCTGGAGGAACTCAGCAACTCAGACAATGTCTACGGACAGAGTAACACACACAAAATGCTTGATGAACTCAGCAGGTCAGACAGTGTCTATGAACAGAGTAATACACAGAAAATGCTGGATGAACTCAGCAGGGCAGACAGTGTCTATTGACAGAGTAACACACACAAAATGCCGGAGGAACTCAGCAGGTCAGACAGTGTCTACGGACTGACTAACACACACAAAATGCTGGAGGAACTCAGCAGGTCAGAGAGTGTCTATGGACAGAGTAACACGCACAAAATGCTGGAGGAACTCAGCAGGTCAGACAGAGTCTATGGTCAGAGTAACACACACAAAATGCTGGAGGAACTCAGCAGCTCATACAGTGTATATTGACAGCGTAACATACACAAAATGCCGGTGGAACTCAGCAGGCCAGACTGTGTCTATGGACAGAGTAACACACCGAAAATGCTGGAGGAACTCAGCAGGTCAGCCATTATCTATGGTCAGAGTAACACACACAAAATTCTGGAGGAACTCTGCAGGTCAGCCAATATTTATGGTCAGAGTAACACACCCAAAATGCTTGAGGAACTCAGCAGGTCAGACAGTGTCTATGGACAGAGTAACGCACACAAAATGCTGGAGGATCTCAGCAAGTCAGACTGTGTCTATGGACAGAGTAACACACACAAAATGCTGTACGAACTCAGCAGGTCAGACTGTGTCTATGGACAGAGTAACACACCGAAAATGCTGGCAGAACTCAGCAGGTCAGCCAATATCTATGGTCAGAGTAACACACACAAAATGCTGGAGGAACTCAGCAGATCAGACTGTGTATATGGACAGAGTAACACAGACAAAATGCCGGAAGAACTCAGCATGTCAGACAGTGTATATTGTCAGAGTAACATGCACAAAATGCTGGAGGAACTCAGCAGGTCAGAAGGCGTCTACTGACTGAGTAACACACACAAAATGCTGGAGCAACTCAGCAGGTCAGACAGTATCTATGGACAGAGTAACACACACAAAATGCTGGAGGAACTCAGCAGGTCAGACAGTGTATATGGACAGAGTAACATGCACAAAATGCTGGAGGAACTCAGCAGGTCAGAAGGCGTCTACTGACTGAGTAACACACACAAAATGCTGGAGCAACTCAGCAGGTCAGTCAGTGTCTATGGTCAGAGTAACACACACAAAATGCTGGAGGAACTCAGCAGGTCAGACAGTGTATATGGTCAGAGTAACACACACAAAATGCTGGAGGAACTCAGCAAGTCAGACAGTGTCTACGGACAGAGTAACACACACAAAATGCTTGATGAACTCAGCAGGTCAGACAGTGTCTATGAACAGAGTAATACACAGAAAATGCTGGATGAACTCAGCAGGGCAGACAATGTCTATTGACAGAGTAACACACACAATATGCTGGATGAACTCAGCAGGTCAGACAGTGTATATGGTCAGAGTAACAGAGACAAAATGCCGGAGGAACTCAGCATGTCAGACATTGTCTACGGCCTGACTAACACACACAAAATGCTGGAGGAACTCAGCAGGTCAGACAGTGTCTATAAACAGATTGACACACACAAAATGCTGTAGGAACTTTACAGCTCAGACGGTGTATATTGACAGAGTAACACACACAAAATGCTGGAGGAACTCAGCAGGTCAGACAGTGTCTATAAACAGATTGACACACACAAAATGCTGTAGGAACTTTGCAGCTCAGACGGTGTATATTGACAGAGTAACACACACAAAATGCTGGAGGATCTCAGCAGGTCAGACAGTGTATATGGTCAGAGTAACACACACAAAATGCTGGAGGAACTCAGCAGGTCAGACAGTGTCTCCGGACAGAGTAACACACAGAAAATGCTGGATGAACTCAGCAGATCAGACAGTGTCTATTGACAGAGTAACCCACAGAATATGGTGGATGAACTCAGCAGGGCAGACTGTGTCTATGGACAGAGTAACACACCGAAAATGCTGGAGGAACTCAGCAAGTCAGACAGTGTCTACGGACAGAGTAACACACACAAAATGCTGGAGGAACTCAGCAGGTAAGACAGTGTCTATGGACAAAGTAACACACACAAAATGCTGGAGGAACTCAGCAGGTCAGACAGTGTATATGGACAGAGTAACACACAAAAAATGCCGGAGTCACTCAGCATGTCAGACAGTGTATATGGTCAGAGTAACACACACAAAATGCTGGAGGAACTCAGCAGGTCAGACAGTGTATATGGACAGAGTAACACAGACAAAATGCCGGAAGAACTCAGCATGTCAGACAGTGTATATTGTCAGAGTAACATGCACAAAATGCTGGAGGAACTCAGCAGGTCAGAAGGCGTCTACTGACTGAGTAACACACACAAAATGCTGGAGCAACTCAGCAGGTCAGACAGTATCTATGGACAGAGTAACACACACAAAATGCTGGAGGAACTCAGCAGGTCAGACAGTGTATATGGACAGAGTAACATGCACAAAATGCTGGAGGAACTCTGCAGGTCAGAAGGCGTCTACTGACTGAGTAACACACACAAAATGCTGGAGCAACTCAGCAGGTCAGACAGTATCTATGGACAGAGTAACACACACAAAATGCTGGAGGAACTCAGCAGGTCAGACAGTGTATATGGACAGAGTAACACACACAAATTGCCGGAGGAACTCAGCATGTCAGACAGTGTATATGGTCAGAGTAACACACTCAAAATGCTGGAGGAACTCAGCAAGTCAGACAGTGTCTACGGACAGAGTAACACACACAAAATGCTTGATGAACTCAGCAGGTCAGACAGTGTCTATGAACAGAGTAATACACAGAAAATGCTGGATGAACTCAGCAGGGCAGACAATGTCTATTGACAGAGTAATACACAGAAAATGCTGGATGAACTCAGCATGTCAGACATTGTCTACGGACTGACTAACACACACAAAATGCTGGAGGAACTCAGCAGGTCAGACAGTGTCTATAAACAGATTGACACACACAAAATGCTGTAGGAACTTTACAGCTCAGACGGTGTATATTGACAGAGTAACACACACAAAATGCTGGAGGAACTCAGCAGGTCAGACAGTGTCTATAAACAGATTGACACACACAAAATGCTGTAGGAACTTTGCAGCTCAGACGGTGTATATTGACAGAGTAACACACACAAAATGCTGGAGGATCTCAGCAGGTCAGACAGTGTATATGGTCAGAGTAACACACACAAAATGCTGGAGGAACTCAGCAGGTCAGACAGTGTCTCCGGACAGAGTAACACACAGAAAATGCTGGATGAACTCAGCAGATCAGACAGTGTCTATTGACAGAGTAACCCACAGAATATGGTGGATGAACTCAGCAGGGCAGACTGTGTCTATGGACAGAGTAACACACCGAAAATGCTGGAGGAACTCAGCAAGTCAGACAGTGTCTACGGACAGAGTAACACACACAAAATGATGGATGAACTCAGCAGGTAAGACAGTGTCTATGGACAAAGTAACACACACAAAATGCTGGAGGAACTCAGCAGGTCAGACAGTGTATATGGACAGAGTAACACACAAAAAATGCCGGAGTCACTCAGCATGTCAGACAGTGTATATGGTCAGAGTAACACACACAAAATGCTGGAGGAACTCAGCAGGTCAGACAGTGTATATGGACAGAGTAACCCACACAAAATGCCGGAGGAACTCAGCATGTCAGACATTGTCTACGGACTGACTAACACACACAAAATGCTGGAGTAACTCAGCAGGTCAGACAGTGTCTATAAACAGATTGACACACACAAAATGCTGTAGGAACTTTGCAGCTCAGACGGTGTATATTGACAGAGTAACACACACAAAATGCTGGAGGAACTCAGCAGGTCAGACAGTGTACATGGACAGAGTAACACACACAAAATGCCAGAGGAACTCAGCATGTCATACAGTGTATATGGTCAGAGTAACACACACAAAATGCTGGAGGAACTCAGCAACTCAGACAATGTCTACGGACAGAGTAACACACACAAAATGCTTGATGAACTCAGCAGGTCAGACAGTGTCTATGAACAGAGTAATACACAGAAAATGCTGGATGAACTCAGCAGGGCAGACATTGTCTATTGACAGAGTAACACACACAAAATGCCGGAGGAACTCAGCAGGTCAGACAGTGTCTACGGACTGACTAACACACACAAAATGCTGGAGGAACTCAGCAGGTCAGAGAGTGTCTATGGACAGAGTAACACGCACAAAATGCTGGAGGAACTCAGCAGGTCAGACAGAGTCTATGGTCAGAGTAACACACACAAAATGCTGGAGGAACTCAGCAGCTCATACAGTGTATATTGACAGCGTAACATACACAAAATGCCGGTGGAACTCAGCAGGCCAGACTGTGTCAATGGACAGAGTAACACACCGAAAATGCTGGAGGAACTCAGCAGGTCAGCCATTATCTATGGTCAGAGTAACGCACACAAAATGCTGTAGGAACTCTGCAGGTCAGCCAATATTTATGGTCAGAGTAACACACCCAAAATGCTTGAGGAACTCAGCAGGTCAGACAGTGTCTATGGACAGAGTAACACACACAAAATGCTGGAGGAACTCAGCAGGTCAGACAGTGTATATGGACAGAGTAACATGCACAAAATGCTGGAGGAACTCTGCAGGTCAGAAGGCGTCTACTGACTGAGTAACACACACAAAATGCTGGAGCAACTCAGCAGGTCAGACAGTATCTATGGACAGAGTAACACACACAAAATGCTGGAGGAACTCAGCAGGTCAGACAGTGTATATGGACAGAGTAACACACACAAATTGCCGGAGGAACTCAGCATGTCAGACAGTGTATATGGTCAGAGTAACACACTCAAAATGCTGGAGGAACTCAGCAAGTCAGACAGTGTCTACGGACAGAGTAACACACACAAAATGCTTGATGAACTCAGCAGGTCAGACAGTGTCTATGAACAGAGTAATACACAGAAAATGCTGGATGAACTCAGCAGGGCAGACAATGTCTATTGACAGAGTAACACACACAATATGCTGGATGAACTCAGCAGGTCAGACAGTGTATATGGTCAGAGTAACAGAGACAAAATGCCGGAGGAACTCAGCATGTCAGACATTGTCTACGGACTGACTAACACACACAAAATGCTGGAGGAACTCAGCAGGTCAGACAGTGTCTATAAACAGATTGACACACACAAAATGCTGTAGGAACTTTACAGCTCAGACGGTGTATATTGACAGAGTAACACACACAAAATGCTGGAGGAACTCAGCAGGTCAGACAGTGTCTATAAACAGATTGACACACACAAAATGCTGTAGGAACTTTGCAGCTCAGACGGTGTATATTGACAGAGTAACACACACAAAATGCTGGAGGATCTCAGCAGGTCAGACAGTGTATATGGTCAGAGTAACACACACAAAATGCTGGAGGAACTCAGCAGGTCAGACAGTGTCTCCGGACAGAGTAACACACAGAAAATGCTGGATGAACTCAGCAGATCAGACAGTGTCTATTGACAGAGTAACCCACAGAATATGGTGGATGAACTCAGCAGGGCAGACTGTGTCTATGGACAGAGTAACACACCGAAAATGCTGGAGGAACTCAGCAAGTCAGACAGTGTCTACGGACAGAGTAACACACACAAAATGATGGATGAACTCAGCAGGTAAGACAGTGTCTATGGACAAAGTAACACACACAAAATGCTGGAGGAACTCAGCAGGTCAGACAGTGTATATGGACAGAGTAACACACAAAAAATGCCGGAGTCACTCAGCATGTCAGACAGTGTATATGGTCAGAGTAACACACACAAAATGCTGGAGGAACTCAGCAGGTCAGACAGTGTATATGGACAGAGTAACCCACACAAAATGCCGGAGGAACTCAGCATGTCAGACATTGTCTACGGACTGACTAACACACACAAAATGCTGGAGTAACTCAGCAGGTCAGACAGTGTCTATAAACAGATTGACACACACAAAATGCTGTAGGAACTTTGCAGCTCAGACGGTGTATATTGACAGAGTAACACACACAAAATGCTGGAGGAACTCAGCAGGTCAGACAGTGTACATGGACAGAGTAACACACACAAAATGCCAGAGGAACTCAGCATGTCATACAGTGTATATGGTCAGAGTAACACACACAAAATGCTGGAGGAACTCAGCAACTCAGACAATGTCTACGGACAGAGTAACACACACAAAATGCTTGATGAACTCAGCAGGTCAGACAGTGTCTATGAACAGAGTAATACACAGAAAATGCTGGATGAACTCAGCAGGGCAGACATTGTCTATTGACAGAGTAACACACACAAAATGCCGGAGGAACTCAGCAGGTCAGACAGTGTCTACGGACTGACTAACACACACAAAATGCTGGAGGAACTCAGCAGGTCAGAGAGTGTCTATGGACAGAGTAACACGCACAAAATGCTGGAGGAACTCAGCAGGTCAGACAGAGTCTATGGTCAGAGTAACACACACAAAATGCTGGAGGAACTCAGCAGCTCATACAGTGTATATTGACAGCGTAACATACACAAAATGCCGGTGGAACTCAGCAGGCCAGACTGTGTCTATGGACAGAGTAACACACCGAAAATGCTGGAGGAACTCAGCAGGTCAGCCATTATCTATGGTCAGAGTAACACACACAAAATGCTGGAGGAACTCTGCAGGTCAGCCAATATTTATGGTCAGAGTAACACACCCAAAATGCTTGAGGAACTCAGCAGGTCAGACAGTGTCTATGGACAGAGTAACGCACACAAAATGCTGGAGGATCTCAGCAGGGCAGACAGTGTCTATGATCAGAGTAACACACACAAATGCTGGAGCAACTCAGCAGGTCAGACATTGTCTACGGACTGACTAACACACACAAAATGCTGGAGGAACTCAGCAGGTCCGACAGTGTCTATAAACAGATTGACACACACAAAATGCTGTAGAAACTCAGCAGGTCAGACAGTGTATATGCTCAGAGTAACACACATAAAATGCTGGAGGAACTCAGCAGCTCATACAGTGTATATTGACAGAGTAACACACACAAAATGCCGGTGGAACTCAGCAGGCCAGACTGTGTCTATGGACAGAGTAACACACCGAAAATGCTGGAGGAACTCAACAGGTCAGCCAATATCTATGGTCAGAGTAACACACACAAAATGCTGGAGGAACTCAGCAGGTCAGACAGTGTCTATGGACAGAGTAACACACACAAAATGCTGGAGGAACTCGGCAGGTCAGACAGTGTCTATGGACAGAGTAACACACACAAAATGCTGGAGGAACTCAGCAGGTCAGACAGAGTCTATGGACAGATTGACACACACAAAATGCTGTACGAACTCAGCAGGTCAGACTGTGTCTATGGACAGAGTAACACACCGAAAATGCTGGCAGAACTCAGCAGGTCAGCCAATATCTATGGTCAGAGTAACACACACAAAATGCTGGAGGAACTCAGCAGATCAGACTGTGTATATGGACAGAGTAACACAGACAAAATGCCAGAAGAACTCAGCATGTCAGACAGTGTATATTGTCAGAGTAACACGCAAAAAATGCTGGAGGAACTCAGCAGGTCAGACAGTATCTATGGACAGAGTAACACACACAAAATGCTGGAGGAACTCAGCAGGTCAGACAGTGTATATGGACAGAGTAACACACACAAAATGCCGGAGGAACTCAGCATGTCAGACAGTGTATATGGTCAGAGTAACACACACAAAATGCTGGAGGAACTCAGCAAGTCAGACAGTGTCTACGGACAGAGTAACACACACAAAATGCTTGATGAACTCAGCAGGTCAGACAGTGTCTATGAACAGAGTAATACACAGAAAATGCTGGATGAACTCAGCAGGGCAGACAGTGTCTATTGACAGAGTAACACACACAATATGCTGGATGAACTCAGCAGGTCAGACAGTGTATACGGTCAGAGTAACAGAGACAAAATGCCGGAGGAACTCAGCATGTCAGACATTGTCTACGGACTGACTAACACACACAAAATGCTGGAGGAACTCAGCAGGTCAGACAGTGTCTATAAACAGATTGACACACAAAAAATGCTGTAGGAACTTTGCAGCTCAGACGGTGTATATTGACAGAGTAACACACACAAAATGCTGGAGGAACTCAGCAGGTCAGACAGTGTCTATAAACAGATTGACACACACAAAATGCTGTAGGAACTTTGCAGCTCAGACGGTGTATATTGACAGAGTAACACACACAAAATGCTGGAGGATCTCAGCAGGTCAGACAGTGTCTATGGTCAGAATAACACACACAAATGCTGGAGCAACTCAGCAGGTCACACATTGTCTACGGACTGACTAACACACACAAAATGCTGGAGGAACTCAGCAGGTCAGACAGTGTCTATGGACAGAGTAACACACCGAAAATGCTGGAGGAACTCAGCAGGTCAGCCAATATCTATGGTCAGAGTAACACACACAAAATGCTGGAGGAACTCAGCAGATCAGACTGTGCACATGGACAGAATAACACACACAAAATGCTGGAGGAACTCAGCAGGTCAGACAGTGTCTACGGACAGAGTAATACACAGAAAATGCTGGATGAACTCAGCAGATCAGACAGTGTCTATTGACAGAGTAACACACAGAATATGGTGGATGAACTCAGCAGGTAAGACAGTGTCTATGGACAGAGTAACACACCGAAAATGCTGGAGGAACTCAGCAAGTCAGACAGTGTCTACGGACAGAGTAACACACACAAAATGATGGATGAACTCAGCAGGTAAGACAGTGTCTATTGACAGAGTAACACACACAATATGCTGGATGAACTCAGCAGGTCAGACAGTGTCTATGAACAGAGTAACAGAGACAAAAAGCTGTTGGAACTCAGCAGGTCAGACAGTGTCAATGGACAAAGTAACACACACAAAATGCTGGAGGAACTCAGCAGGTCAGACAGTGTATATGGACAGAGTAACACACAAAAAATGCCGGAGTCACTCAGCATGACAGACAGTGTATATGGTCAGAGTAACACACACAAAATGCCGGAGGAACTCAGCATGTCAGACATTGTCTACGGACAGACTAACACACACAAAATGCTGGAGGAACTCAGCAGGTCAGACAGTGTCTATAAACAGATTGACACACACAAAATGCTGTAGGAACTTTGCAGCTCAGATGGTGTATATTGACAGAGTAACCCACACAAAATGCTGGAGGAACTCAGCAGGTCAGACAGTGTCTATGGACAGAGTAATACACAGAAAATGCTGGATGAACTCAGCAGATCAGACAGTGTCTATTGACAGAGTAACACACAGAATATGGTGGATGAACTCAGCATGTCAGACATTGTCTACGGACTGACTAACACACACAAAATTCTGGAGGAACTCAGCAGGTCAGACAGTGTCTATGGACAGAGTAACACACCGAAAATGCTGGAGGAACTCAGCAGGTCAGACAGTGTCTATGATCAGAGTAACACACACAAAATGCTGGAGGAACTCAGCAGATCAGACTGTGCACATGGACAGAGTAACACACACAAAATGCAGGAGGAACTCAGCATGTCAGACAGTGTATATGGTCAGAGTAACACAAACAAAATGCTGGAGGAACTCAGCAGGTCAGACAGTGTCTACGGACAGAGTAACACACAGAAAATGCTGGATGATCTCAGCAGATCAGACAGTGTCTATGGACAGAGTAATACACATAAAATGCTGGATGAACTCAGCAGATCAGACAGTGTCTATTGACAGAGTAACATACAGAATATGGTGGATGAACTCAGCAGGTCAGACAGTGTCTATGGACAGAGTAACACAAACAAAATGCTGGAGGAACTCAGCAGTTCAGTCAGTGTCTATGGACAGAGTAACACACACAAAATGCTGGAAGAACTCAGCAGGTCAGACAGTGTATATGGACAGAGTAACACACACAAAATGCCGGAGGAACTCAGCATGTCAGACAGTGTATATGGTCAGAGTAACACACACAAAATGCTAGAGGAACTCAGCAGGTCAGAGAACGTCTACGGACTGAGTAACACACAAAAAATGCTGGAGGAACTCAGCAGGTCAGTCACAGTCTATGGTCAGAGTAACACACACAAAATGCTGGAGGAACTCAGCAGCTCAGACAGTGTATATGGTCAGAGTAACACACACAAAATGCTGGAGGAACTCAGCAGGTCAGAGAGTGTCTATGGACAGAGTAACACGCACAAAATGCTGGAGGAACTCAGCAGGTCAGACAGAGTCTATGGTCAGAGTAACACACACAAAATGCTGGAGGAACTCAGCAGCTCATACAGTGTATATTGACAGCGTAACACACACAAAATGCCGGTGGAACTCAGCAGGCCAGACTGTGTCTATGGACAGAGTAACACACCGAAAATGCTGGAGGAACTCAGAAGGTCAGACAGTGTCTACGGACAGAGTAACACACAGAAAATGCTGGATGATCTCAGCAGATCAGACAGTGTCTATGGACAGAATAATACACAGAAAATGCTGGAGGAACTCAGCAGTTCAGTCAGTGTCTATGGACAGAGTAACACACACAAAATGCTGGAGGAACTCAGCAGGTCAGACAGTGTATATGGACAGAGTAACACACACAAAATGCCGGAGGAACTCAGCATGTCAGACAGTGTATATGGTCAGAGTAACACACAAAAAATGCTGGAGGAACTCAGCAGGTCGGACAGTGTCTATGAACAGAGTAATACACAGAAAATGCTGGATGAACGCAGCAGGGCAGACAGTGTCTATTGACAGAGTAACACACTCAATATGCTGGATGAACTCAGCAGGTCAGACAGTGTATATGGTCAGAGTAACAGAGACAAAATGCCGGAGGAACTCAGCATGTCAGACATTGTTACGGACTGACTAACACACACAAAATGCTGGAGGAACTCAGCAGGTCAGACAGTGTCTATAAACAGATTGACACACACAAAATGCTGTAGGAACTTTGCAGCTCAGACGGTGTATATTGATAGAGTAACACACACAAAATGCTGTAGGAACTTTGCAGCTCAGACGGTGTATATTGACAGACTAACACACACAAAATGCTGGAGGATCTCAGCAGGTCAGACAGTGTCTATGGTCAGAGTAACACACACAAATGCTGGAGCAACTCAGCAGGTCACACATTGTCTACGGACTGACTAACACACACAAAAGGCTGGAGGAACTCAGCTGGTCAGACAGTGTCTATGGACAGAGTAATACACAGAAAATGCTGGATGAACTCAGCAGATCAGACAGTGTCTATTGACAGAGTAACACACAGAATATGGTGGATGAACTCAGCATGTCAGACATTGTCTACGGACTGACTAACACACACAAAATTCTGGAGGAACTCAGCAGGTCAGACAGTGTCTATGGACAGAGTAACACACCGAAAATGCTGGAGGAACTCAGCAGGTCAGACAGTGTCTATGATCAGAGTAACACACACAAAATGCTGGAGGAACTCAGCAGATCAGACTGTGCACATGGACAGAGTAACACACACAAAATGCAGGAGGAACTCAGCATGTCAGACAGTGTATATGGTCAGAGTAACACAAACAAAATGCTGGAGGAACTCAGCAGGTCAGACAGTGTCTACGGACAGAGTAACACACAGAAAATGCTGGATGATCTCAGCAGATCAGACAGTGTCTATGGACAGAGTAATACACATAAAATGCTGGATGAACTCAGCAGATCAGACAGTGTCTATTGACAGAGTAACATACAGAATATGGTGGATGAACTCAGCAGGTCAGACAGTGTCTATGGACAGAGTAACACAAACAAAATGCTGGAGGAACTCAGCAGTTCAGTCAGTGTCTATGGACAGAGTAACACACACAAAATGCTGGAAGAACTCAGCAGGTCAGACAGTGTATATGGACAGAGTAACACACACAAAATGCCGGAGGAACTCAGCATGTCAGACAGTGTATATGGTCAGAGTAACACACACAAAATGCTAGAGGAACTCAGCAGGTCAGAGAACGTCTACGGACTGAGTAACACACAAAAAATGCTGGAGGAACTCAGCAGGTCAGTCACAGTCTATGGTCAGAGTAACACACACAAAATGCTGGAGGAACTCAGCAGCTCAGACAGTGTATATGGTCAGAGTAACACACACAAAATGCTGGAGGAACTCAGCAGGTCAGAGAGTGTCTATGGACAGAGTAACACGCACAAAATGCTGGAGGAACTCAGCAGGTCAGACAGAGTCTATGGTCAGAGTAACACACACAAAATGCTGGAGGAACTCAGCAGCTCATACAGTGTATATTGACAGCGTAACACACACAAAATGCCGGTGGAACTCAGCAGGCCAGACTGTGTCTATGGACAGAGTAACACACCGAAAATGCTGGAGGAACTCAGAAGGTCAGACAGTGTCTACGGACAGAGTAACACACAGAAAATGCTGGATGATCTCAGCAGATCAGACAGTGTCTATGGACAGAATAATACACAGAAAATGCTGGATGAACTCAGCAGGTCAGACAGTGTCTATGGACAGAGTAACACAAACAAAATGCTGGAGGAACTCAGCAGTTCAGTCAGTGTCTATGGACAGAGTAACACACACAAAATGCTGGAGGAACTCAGCAGGTCAGACAGTGTATATGGACAGAGTAACACACACAAAATGCCGGAGGAACTCAGCATGTCAGACAGTGTATATGGTCAGAGTAACACACAAAAAATGCTGGAGGAACTCAGCAGGTCGGACAGTGTCTATGAACAGAGTAATACACAGAAAATGCTGGATGAACGCAGCAGGGCAGACAGTGTCTATTGACAGAGTAACACACTCAATATGCTGGATGAACTCAGCAGGTCAGACAGTGTATATGGTCAGAGTAACAGAGACAAAATGCCGGAGGAACTCAGCATGTCAGACATTGTTACGGACTGACTAACACACACAAAATGCTGGAGGAACTCAGCAGGTCAGACAGTGTCTATAAACAGATTGACACACACAAAATGCTGTAGGAACTTTGCAGCTCAGACGGTGTATATTGATAGAGTAACACACACAAAATGCTGTAGGAACTTTGCAGCTCAGACGGTGTATATTGACAGACTAACACACACAAAATGCTGGAGGATCTCAGCAGGTCAGACAGTGTCTATGGTCAGAGTAACACACACAAATGCTGGAGCAACTCAGCAGGTCACACATTGTCTACGGACTGACTAACACACACAAAAGGCTGGAGGAACTCAGCTGGTCAGACAGTGTATATGGACAGAGTAACACACCGAAAATGCTGGAGGAACTCAGCAGGTCAGCCAATATCTATGGTCAGAGTAACACACACAAATGCTGGAGGAACTCAGCAGATCAGACTGTGCACATGGACAGAATAACACACACAAAATGCTGGAGGAACTCAGCAGGTCAGACAGTGTCTATGAACAGAGTAACACACACAAAATGCTGGAGGAACTCAGCAGGTCAGACAGTGTCTACGGACAGAGTAACACACAGAAAATGCTGGATGATCTCAGCAGATCAGACAGTGTCTATGGACAGAGTAATACACAGAAAATGCTGGATGAACTCAGCAGATCAGACAGTGTCTATTGACAGAGTAACACACAGAATATGGTGGATGAACTCAGCAGGTCAGACTGTGTCTATGGACAGAGTAACACACCGAAAATGCTGGAGGAACTCAGCAAGTCAGACAGTGTCTACGGACAGAGTAACACACACAAAATGATGGATGAACTCAGCAGGTAAGACAGTGTCTATTGACAGAGTAACACACACAATATGCTGGATAAACTCAGCAGGTCAGACAGTGTCTATGAACAGAGTAACAGAGACAAAATGCTGGAGGAACTCAGCAGTTCAGTCAGTGTCTATGGACAAAGTAACACACACAAAATGCTTGGGGAACTCAGCATGTCAGACAGTGTATATGGACAGAGTAACACACACAAAATGCCGGAGGAACTCAGCATGTCAGACATTGTCTACGGACTGACTAACAGACACAAAATGCTGGAGGAACTCAGCAGGTCAGACAGTGTCTATGGACAGAGTAACACACCGAAAATGCTGGAGGAACTCAGCAGGTCAGACAGTGTATATGGTCAGAGTAACACACAAAAAATGCTGGAGGAACTCAGCAGGTCGGACAGTGTCTATGAACAGAGTAATACACAGAAAATGCTGGATGAACTCAGCAGGGCAGACAGTGTCTATTGACAGAGTAACACACACAATATGCTGGATGAACTCAGCAGGTCAGACAGTGTATATGGTCAGAGTAACAGAGACAAAATGCCGGAGGAACTCAGCATGTCAGACATTGTTACGGACTGACTAACACACACAAAATGCTGGAGGAACTCAGCAGGTCAGACGGTGTATATTGACAGAGTAACACACACAAAATGCTGGAGGAACTCAGCAGGTCAGACAGTGTCTATAAACAGATTGACACACAAAAAATGCTGTAGAAACTTTGCAGCTCAGACGGTGTATATTGACAGACTAACACACACAAAATGCTGGAGGATCTCAGCAGGTCAGACAGTGTCTATGGTCAGAGTAACACACACAAATGCTGGAGCAACTCAGCAGGTCACACATTGTCTACGGACTGACTAACAGACACAAAATGCTGGAGGAACTCAGCAGGTCAGACAGTGTCTATGGACAGAGTAACACACCGAAAATGCTGGAGGAACTCAGCAGGTCAGCCAATATCTATGGTCAGAGTAACACACACAAAATGCTGGAGGAACTCAGCAGATCAGTCAGTGTCTATGGACAGAGTAACACACACAAAATGCTGGAGGAACTCAGCAGGTCAGACAGTGTATATGGTCAGAGTAACACACAAAAAATGCTGGAGGAACTCAGCAGGTCGGACAGTGTCTATGAACAGAGTAATACACAGAAAATGCTGGATGAACTCAGCAGGGCAGACAGTGTCTATTGACAGAGTAACACACACAATATGCTGGATGAACTCAGCAGGTCAGACAGTGTATATGGTCAGAGTAACAGAGACAAAATGCCGGAGGAACTCAGCATGTCAGACATTGTTACGGACTGACTAACACACACAAAATGCTGGAGGAACTCAGCAGGTCAGACGGTGTATATTGACAGAGTAACACACACAAAATGCTGGAGGAACTCAGCAGGTCAGACAGTGTCTATAAACAGATTGACACACAAAAAATGCTGTAGAAACTTTGCAGCTCAGACGGTGTATATTGACAGACTAACACACACAAAATGCTGGAGGATCTCAGCAGGTCAGACAGTGTCTATGGTCAGAGTAACACACACAAATGCTGGAGCAACTCAGCAGGTCACACATTGTCTACGGACTGACTAACACACACAAAATGCTGGAGGAACTCAGCAGGTCAGACAGTGTCTATGGACAGAGTAACACACCGAAAATGCTGGAGGAACTCAGCAGGTCAGCCAATATCTATGGTCAGAGTAACACACACAAATGCTGGAGGAACTCAGCAGATCAGACTGTGCACATGGACAGAATAACACACACAAAATGCAGGAGGAACTCAGCAGGTCAGACAGTATATATGGTCAGAGTAACACACACAAAATGCTGGAGGAACTCAGCAGGTCAGACAGTGTCTACGGACAGAGTAACACACAGAAAATGCTGGATGATCTCAGCAGATCAGACAGTGTCTATGGACAGAGTAATACACAGAAAATGCTGGATGAACTCAGCAGATCAGACAGTGTCTATTGACAGAGTAACACACAGAATATGGTGGATGAACTCAGCAGGTCAGACTGTGTCTATGGACAGAGTAACACACCGAAAATGCTGGAGGAACTCAGCAAGTCAGACAGTGTCTACGGACAGAGTAACACACACAAAATGATGGATGAACTCAGCAGGTAAGACAGTGTATATGGTCAGAGTAACACACCGAAAATGCTGGAGGAACTCAGCAAGTCAGACAGTGTCTACGGACAGAGTAACACACACAAAATGCCGGCGTCACTCAGCATGTCAGACAGTGTCTATGGACAGAGTAACACACACAAAATGCTGGAGGAACTCAGCAGTTCAGTCAGTGTCTATGGACAAAGTAACACACACAAAATGCTGGAGGAACTCAGCAGGTCAGACAGTGTATATGGACAGAGTAACACACAAAAAATGCCGGAGTCACTCAGCAGGTCAGACAGTGTATATGGACAGAGTAACACACCGAAAATGCTGGAGGAACTCAGCAGATCAGACTGTGCACATGGACAGAATAACACACACAAAATGCAGGAGGAACTCAGCAGGTCAGAGAGTGTCTACGTACAGAGTAAGACACACAAAATGCTGGAGGAACTCAGCAAGTCAGACAGTGTCTATGGTCAGAGTAACACAAACAAAATGCTGGAGGAACTCAGCAGATCAGACTGTGCACATGGACAGAGTAACACACACAAAATGCTGGAGGAACTCAGCATGTCAGACAGTGTATATGGTCAGAGTAACACACACAAAATGCTGGAGGAACTCAGCAGGTCAGACAGTGTCTACGGAGAGAGTAACACACAGAAAATGCTGGATGATCTCAGCAGATCAGACAGTGTCTATGGACAGAGTAATACACAGAAAATGCTGGATGAACTCAGCAGATCAGACAGTGTCTATTGACAGAGTAACACACAGAATATGGTGGATGAACTCAGCAGGTCAGACTGTGTCAATGGACAGAGTAACACACCGAAAATGCTGGAGGAACTCAGCAAGTCAGACAGTGTCTACGGACAGAGTAACACACACAAAATGATCGATGAACTCAGCAGGTAAGACAGTGTCTATTGACAGAGTAACACACACAATATGCTGGATGAACTCAGCAGGTCAGACAGTGTCTATGAACAGAGTAACAGAGACAAAATGCTGGATGAACTCAGCAGTTCAGTCAGTGTCTATGGACAAAGTAACACACACAAAATGCTGGAGGAACTCAGCAGGTCAGACAGTGTATATGGACAGAGTAACACACAAAAAATGCCGGAGTCACTCAGCATGTCAGACAGTGTATATGGTCAGAGTAACACACACAAAATGCTGGAGGAACTCAGCAGGTCAGACAGTGTATATGGACAGAGTAACACACACAAAATGCTGGAGGAACTCAGCAGGTCAGCCAATATCTATGGTCAGAGTAACACACACAAAATGCTGGAGGAACTCAGCAGATCAGACTGTGTATATGGACAGAGTAACACAGACAAAATGCCGGAAGAACTCAGCATGTCAGACAGTGTATATTGTCAGAGTAACATGCACAAAATGCTGGAGGAACTCAGCAGGTCAGAAGGCGTCTACTGACTGAGTAACACACACAAAATGCTGGAGCAACTCAGCAGGTCAGACAGTATCTATGGACAGAGTAACACACACAAAATGCTGGAGGAACTCAGCAGGTCAGACAGTGTATATGGACAGAGTAACATGCACAAAATGCTGGAGGAACTCAGCAGGTCAGAAGGCGTCTACTGACTGAGTAACACACACAAAATGCTGGAGCAACTCAGCAGGTCAGACAGTATCTATGGACAGAGTAACACACACAAAATGATGGATGAACTCAGCAGGTAAGACAGTGTATATGGTCAGAGTAACACACCGAAAATGCTGGAGGAACTCAGCAAGTCAGACAGTGTCTACGGACAGAGTAACACACACAAAATGCCGGCGTCACTCAGCATGTCAGACAGTGTCTATGGACAGAGTAACACACACAAAATGCTGGAGGAACTCAGCAGTTCAGTCAGTGTCTATGGACAAAGTAACACACACAAAATGCTGGAGGAACTCAGCAGGTCAGACAGTGTATATGGACAGAGTAACACACAAAAAATGCCGGAGTCACTCAGCAGGTCAGACAGTGTATATGGACAGAGTAACACACCGAAAATGCTGGAGGAACTCAGCAGATCAGACTGTGCACATGGACAGAATAACACACACAAAATGCAGGAGGAACTCAGCAGGTCAGACTGTGCACATGGACAGAGTAACACACACAAAATGCTGGAGGAACTCAGCATGTCAGACAGTGTATATGGTCAGAGTAACACACACAAAATGCTGGAGGAACTCAGCAGGTCAGACAGTGTCTACGGAGAGAGTAACACACAGAAAATGCTGGATGATCTCAGCAGATCAGACAGTGTCTATGGACAGAGTAATACACAGAAAATGCTGGATGAACTCAGCAGATCAGACAGTGTCTATTGACAGAGTAACACACAGAATATGGTGGATGAACTCAGCAGGTCAGACTGTGTCAATGGACAGAGTAACACACCGAAAATGCTGGAGGAACTCAGCAAGTCAGACAGTGTCTACGGACAGAGTAACACACACAAAATGATGGATGAACTCAGCAGGTAAGACAGTGTCTATTGACAGAGTAACACACACAATATGCTGGATGAACTCAGCAGGTCAGACAGTGTCTATGAACAGAGTAACAGAGACAAAATGCTGGAGGAACTCAGCAGTTCAGTCAGTGTCTATGGACAAAGTAACACACACAAAATGCTGGAGGAACTCAGCAGGTCAGACAGTGTATATGGACAGAGTAACACACAAAAAATGCCGGAGTCACTCAGCATGTCAGACAGTGTATATGGTCAGAGTAACACACACAAAATGCTGGAGGAACTCAGCAGGTCAGACAGTGTATATGGACAGAGTAACACACCGAAAATGCTGGCAGAACTCAGCAGGTCAGCCAATATCTATGGTCAGAGTAACACACACAAAATGCTGGAGGAACTCAGCAGATCAGACTGTGTATATGGACAGAGTAACACAGACAAAATGCCGGAAGAACTCAGCATGTCAGACAGTGTATATTGTCAGAGTAACATGCACAAAATGCTGGAGGAACTCAGCAGGTCAGAAGGCGTCTACTGACTGAGTAACACACACAAAATGCTGGAGCAACTCAGCAGGTCAGACAGTATCTATGGACAGAGTAACACACACAAAATGCTGGAGGAACTCAGCAGGTCAGACAGTGTATATGGACAGAGTAACATGCACAAAATGCTGGAGGAACTCAGCAGGTCAGAAGGCGTCTACTGACTGAGTAACACACACAAAATGCTGGAGCAACTCAGCCGGTCAGACAGTATCTATGGACAGAGTAACACACACAAAATGCTGGAGGAACTCAGCAGGTCAGACAGTGTATATGGACAGAGTAACACACACAAATTGCCGGAGGAACTCAGCATTTCAGACAGTGTATATGGTCAGAGTAACACACTCAAAATGCTGGAGGAACTCAGCAAGTCAGACAGTGTCTACGGACAGAGTAACACACACAAAATGCTTGATGAACTCAGCAGGTCAGACAGTGTCTATGAACAGAGTAATACACAGAAAATGCTGGATGAACTCAGCAGGGCAGACAATGTCTATTGACAGAGTAACACACACAATATGCTGGATGAACTCAGCAGGTCAGACAGTGTATATGGTCAGAGTAACAGAGACAAAATGCCGGAGGAACTCAGCATGTCAGACATTGTCTACGGACTGACTAACACACACAAAATGCTGGAGGAACTCAGCAGGTCAGACAGTGTCTATAAACAGATTGACACACACAAAATGCTGTAGGAACTTTACAGCTCAGACGGTGTATATTGACAGAGTAACACACACAAAATGCTGGAGGAACTCAGCAGGTCAGAGTGTCTATAAACAGATTGACACACACAAAATGCTGTAGGAACTTTGCAGCTCAGACGGTGTATATTGACAGAGTAACACACACAAAATGCTGGAGGATCTCAGCAGGTCAGACAGTGTATATGGTCAGAGTAACACACACAAAATGCTGGAGGAACTCAGCAGGTCAGACAGTGTCTCCGGACAGAGTAACACACAGAAAATGCTGGATGAACTCAGCAGATCAGACAGTGTCTATTGACAGAGTAACCCACAGAATATGGTGGATGAACTCAGCAGGGCAGACTGTGTCTATGGACAGAGTAACACACCGAAAATGCTGGAGGAACTCAGCAAGTCAGACAGTGTCTACGGACAGAGTAACACACACAAAATGATGGATGAACTCAGCAGGTAAGACAGTGTCTATGGACAAAGTAACACACACAAAATGCTGGAGGAACTCAGCAGGTCAGACAGTGTATATGGACAGAGTAACACACAAAAAATGCCGGAGTCACTCAGCATGTCAGACAGTGTATATGGTCAGAGTAACACACACAAAATGCTGGAGGAACTCAGCAGGTCAGACAGTGTATATGGACAGAGTAACCCACACAAAATGCCGGAGGAACTCAGCATGTCAGACATTGTCTACGGACTGACTAACACACACAAAATGCTGGAGTAACTCAGCAGGTCAGACAGTGTCTATAAACAGATTGACACACACAAAATGCTGTAGGAACTTTGCAGCTCAGACGGTGTATATTGACAGAGTAACACACACAAAATGCTGGAGGATCTCAGCAGGTCAGACAGTATCTATGGTCAGAGTAACACACACAAATGCTGGAGCAACTCAGCAGGTCACACATTGTCTACGGACTGACTAACACACACAAAATGCTGGAGGATCTCACCAGATCAGACAGTATCTATGGACAGAGTAACACACAGAAAATGTTGGAGGAACTCAGCAGGTCAGCCAATATCTATGGTCAGAGTAACACACACAAGATGCTGGAGGAACTCAGCAGATCAGACTGTGCACATGGTCAGAGTAACACACACAAAATGCTGGAGGAACTCAGAAGGTCAGACAGTGTCTACGGACAGAGTAACACACAGAAAATGCTCGATGATCTCAGCAGATCAGACAGTGTCTATGGACAGAGTAATACACAGAAAATGCTGGATGAACTCAGCAGTTCAGTCAGTGTCTATGGACAGAGTAACACACACAAAATGCTGGAGGAACTCAGCAGGTCAGACAGTGTACATGGACAGAGTAACACACACAAAATGCCAGAGGAACTCAGCATGTCATACAGTGTATATGGTCAGAGTAACACACACAAAATGCTGGAGAAACTCAGCAACTCAGACAATGTCTACGGACAGAGTAACACACACAAAATGCTTGATGAACTCAGCAGGTCAGACAGTGTCTATGAACAGAGTAATACACAGAAAATGCTGGATGAACTCAGCAGGGCAGACAGTGTCTATTGACAGAGTAACACACACAAAATGCCGGAGGAACTCAGCAGGTCAGACAGTGTCTATGGACTGACTAACACACACAAAATGCTGGAGGAACTCAGCAGGTCAGACAGTGTATATGGACAGAGTAACACACACAAATTGCCGGAGGAACTCAGCATTTCAGACAGTGTATATGGTCAGAGTAACACACTCAAAATGCTGGAGGAACTCAGCAAGTCAGACAGTGTCTACGGACAGAGTAACACACACAAAATGCTTGATGAACTCAGCAGGTCAGACAGTGTCTATGAACAGAGTAATACACAGAAAATGCTGGATGAACTCAGCAGGGCAGACAATGTCTATTGACAGAGTAACACACACAATATGCTGGATGAACTCAGCAGGTCAGACAGTGTATATGGTCAGAGTAACAGAGACAAAATGCCGGAGGAACTCAGCATGTCAGACATTGTCTACGGACTGACTAACACACACAAAATGCTGGAGGAACTCAGCAGGTCAGACAGTGTCTATAAACAGATTGACACACACAAAATGCTGTAGGAACTTTACAGCTCAGACGGTGTATATTGACAGAGTAACACACACAAAATGCTGGAGGAACTCAGCAGGTCAGAGTGTCTATAAACAGATTGACACACACAAAATGCTGTAGGAACTTTGCAGCTCAGACGGTGTATATTGACAGAGTAACACACACAAAATGCTGGAGGATCTCAGCAGGTCAGACAGTGTATATGGTCAGAGTAACACACACAAAATGCTGGAGGAACTCAGCAGGTCAGACAGTGTCTCCGGACAGAGTAACACACAGAAAATGCTGGATGAACTCAGCAGATCAGACAGTGTCTATTGACAGAGTAACCCACAGAATATGGTGGATGAACTCAGCAGGGCAGACTGTGTCTATGGACAGAGTAACACACCGAAAATGCTGGAGGAACTCAGCAAGTCAGACAGTGTCTACGGACAGAGTAACACACACAAAATGATGGATGAACTCAGCAGGTAAGACAGTGTCTATGGACAAAGTAACACACACAAAATGCTGGAGGAACTCAGCAGGTCAGACAGTGTATATGGACAGAGTAACACACAAAAAATGCCGGAGTCACTCAGCATGTCAGACAGTGTATATGGTCAGAGTAACACACACAAAATGCTGGAGGAACTCAGCAGGTCAGACAGTGTATATGGACAGAGTAACCCACACAAAATGCCGGAGGAACTCAGCATGTCAGACATTGTCTACGGACTGACTAACACACACAAAATGCTGGAGTAACTCAGCAGGTCAGACAGTGTCTATAAACAGATTGACACACACAAAATGCTGTAGGAACTTTGCAGCTCAGACGGTGTATATTGACAGAGTAACACACACAAAATGCTGGAGGATCTCAGCAGGTCAGACAGTATCTATGGTCAGAGTAACACACACAAATGCTGGAGCAACTCAGCAGGTCACACATTGTCTACGGACTGACTAACACACACAAAATGCTGGAGGATCTCACCAGATCAGACAGTATCTATGGACAGAGTAACACACAGAAAATGTTGGAGGAACTCAGCAGGTCAGCCAATATCTATGGTCAGAGTAACACACACAAGATGCTGGAGGAACTCAGCAGATCAGACTGTGCACATGGTCAGAGTAACACAGACAAAATGCTGGAGGAACTCAGAAGGTCAGACAGTGTCTACGGACAGAGTAACACACAGAAAATGCTCGATGATCTCAGCAGATCAGACAGTGTCTATGGACAGAGTAATACACAGAAAATGCTGGATGAACTCAGCAGTTCAGTCAGTGTCTATGGACAGAGTAACACACACAAAATGCTGGAGGAACTCAGCAGGTCAGACAGTGTACATGGACAGAGTAACACACACAAAATGCCAGAGGAACTCAGCATGTCATACAGTGTATATGGTCAGAGTAACACACACAAAATGCTGGAGAAACTCAGCAACTCAGACAATGTCTACGGACAGAGTAACACACACAAAATGCTTGATGAACTCAGCAGGTCAGACAGTGTCTATGAACAGAGTAATACACAGAAAATGCTGGATGAACTCAGCAGGGCAGACAGTGTCTATTGACAGAGTAACACACACAAAATGCCGGAGGAACTCAGCAGGTCAGACAGTGTCTATGGACTGACTAACACACACAAAATGCTGGAGGAACTCAGCAGGTCAGAGAGTGTCTATGGACAGAGTAACACGCACAAAATGCTGGAGGAACTCAGCAGGTCAGACAGAGTCTATGGTCAGAGTAACACACACAAAATGCTGGAGGAACGCAGCAGCTCATACAGTGTATATTGACAGCGTAACATACACAAAATGCCGGTGGAACTCAGCAGGCCAGACTGTGTCTATGGACAGAGTAACACACCGAAAATGCTGGAGGAACTCAGCAGGTCAGCCATTATCTATGGTCAGAGTAACACACACAAAATGCTGGAGGAACTCTGCAGGTCAGCCAATATTTATGGTCAGAGTAACACACCCAAAATGCTTGAGGAACTCAGCAGGTCAGACAGTGTCTATGGACAGAGTAACGCACACAAAATGCTGGAGGATCTCAGCAGGGCAGACAGTGTCTATGATCAGAGTAACACACACAAATGCTGGAGCAACTCAGCAGGTCAGACATTGTCTACGGACTGACTAACACACACAAAATGCTGGAGGAACTCAGCAGGTCCGACAGTGTCTATAAACAGATTGACACACACAAAATGCTGTAGAAACTCAGCAGGTCAGACAGTGTATATGCTCAGAGTAACACACATAAAATGCTGGAGGAACTCAGCAGCTCATACAGTGTATATTGACAGAGTAACACACACAAAATGCCGGTGGAACTCAGCAGGCTAGACTGTGTCTATGGACAGAGTAACACACCGAAAAGGCTGGAGGAACTCAACAGGTCAGCCAATATCTATGGTCAGAGTAACACACACAAAATGCTGGAGGAACTCAGCAGGTCAGACAGTGTCTATGGACAGAGTAACACACACAAAATGCTGGAGGAACTCGGCAGGTCAGACAGTGTCTATGGACAGAGTAACACACACAAAATGCTGGAGGAACTCAGCAGGTCAGACAGAGTCTATGGACAGATTGACACACACAAAATGCTGTACGAACTCAGCAGGTCAGACTGTGTCTATGGACAGAGTAACACACCGAAAATGCTGGCAGAACTCAGCAGGTCAGCCAATATCTATGGTCAGAGTAACACACACAAAATGCTGGAGGAACTCAGCAGATCAGACTGTGTATATGGACAGAGTAACACAGACAAAATGCCAGAAGAACTCAGCATGTCAGACAGTGTATATTGTCAGAGTAACACGCAAAAAATGCTGGAGGAACTCAGCAGGTCAGACAGTATCTATGGACAGAGTAACACACACAAAATGCTGGAGGAACTCAGCAGGTCAGACAGTGTATATGGACAGAGTAACACACACAAAATGCCGGAGGAACTCAGCATGTCAGACAGTGTATATGGTCAGAGTAACACACACAAAATGCTGGAGGAACTCAGCAAGTCAGACAGTGTCTACGGACAGAGTAACACACACAAAATGCTTGATGAACTCAGCAGGTCAGACAGTGTCTATGAACAGAGTAATACACAGAAAATGCTGGATGAACTCAGCAGGGCAGACAGTGTCTATTGACAGAGTAACACACACAATTTGCTGGATGAACTCAGCAGGTCAGACAGTGTATACGGTCAGAGTAACAGAGACAAAATGCCGGAGGAACTCAGCATGTCAGACATTGTCTACGGACTGACTAACACACACAAAATGCTGGAGGAACTCAGCAGGTCAGACAGTGTCTATAAACAGATTGACACACAAAAAATGCTGTAGGAACTTTGCAGCTCAGACGGTGTATATTGACAGAGTAACACACACAAAATGCTGGAGGAACTCAGCAGGTCAGACAGTGTCTATAAACAGATTGACACACACAAAATGCTGTAGGAACTTTGCAGCTCAGACGGTGTATATTGACAGAGTAACACACACAAAATGCTGGAGGAACTCAGCAGGTCAGATTGGGTCTATGGTCAGAGTAACACACACAAAATGCTGGAGGAACTCAGCAGGTCAGACAGTGTCTATGGTCAGAGTAACACACACAAAATGCTGGAGGAACTCAGCAGGTCAGTCAGTGTCTATGGTCAGAGTAACACACACAAATGCTGGAGCAACTCAGCAGGTCACACATTGTCTACGGACTGACTAACACACACAAAATGCTGGAGGAACTCAGCAGGTCAGACAGTGTCTATGGACAGAGTAACACACCGAAAATGCTGGAGGAACTCAGCAGGTCAGCCAATATCTATGGTCAGAGTAACACACACAAAATGCTGGAGGAACTCAGCAGATCAGACTGTGCACATGGACAGAATAACACACACAAAATGCTGGAGGAACTCAGCAGGTCAGACAGTGTCTACGGACAGAGTAACACACAGAAAATGCTGGATGATCTCAGCAGATCAGACAGTGTCTATGGACAGAGTAATACACAGAAAATGCTGGATGAACTCAGCAGATCAGACAGTGTCTATTGACAGAGTAACACACAGAATATGGTGGATGAACTCAGCAGGTAACACAGTGTCTATGGACAGAGTAACACACCGAAAATGCTGGAGGAACTCAGCAAGTCAGACAGTGTCTACGGACAGAGTAACACACACAAAATGATGGATGAACTCAGCAGGTAAGACACTGTCTATTGACAGAGTAACACACACAATATGCTGGATGAACTCAGCAGGTCAGACAGTGTCTATGAACAGAGTAACAGAGACAAAATGCTGGAGGAACTCAGCAGTTCAGTCAGTGTATATGGTCAGAGTAACACACAAAAAATGCCGGAGTCACTCAGCATGACAGACAGTGTATATGGTCAGAGTAACACACACAAAATGCCGGAGGAACTCAGCATGTCAGACATTGTCTACGGACAGACTAACACACACAAAATGCTGGAGGAACTCAGCAGGTCAGACAGTGTCTATAAACAGATTGACACACACAAAATGCTGTAGGAACTTTGCAGCTCAGATGGTGTATATTGACAGAGTAACCCACACAAAATGCTGGAGGAACTCAGCAGGTCAGACAGTGTCTATAAACAGATTGACACACACAAAATGCTGTAGGAACTTTGCAGCTCAGACGGTGTATACTGACAGACTAACACACACAAAATGCTGGAGGATCTCAGCAGGTCAGACAGTGTCTATGGTCAGAGTAACACACACAAATGCTGGAGCAACTCAGCAGGTCACACATTGTCTACGGACTGACTAACACACACAAAATTCTGGAGGAACTCAGCAGGTCAGACAGGGTCTATGGACAGAGTAATACACATAAAATGCTGGATGAACTCAGCAGATCAGACAGTGTCTATTGACAGAGTAACATACAGAATATGGTGGATGAACTCAGCAGGTCAGACAGTGTCTATGGACAGAGTAACACAAACAAAATGCTGGAGGAACTCAGCAGTTCAGTCAGTGTCTATGGACAGAGTAACACACACAAAATGCTGGAAGAACTCAGCAGGTCAGACAGTGTATATGGACAGAGTAACACACACAAAATGCCGGAGGAACTCAGCATGTCAGACAGTGTATATGGTCAGAGTAACACACACAAAATGCTAGAGGAACTCAGCAGGTCAGAGAACGTCTACGGACTGAGTAACACACAAAAAATGCTGGAGGAACTCAGCAGGTCAGTCACAGTCTATGGTCAGAGTAACACACACAAAATGCTGGAGGAACTCAGCAGCTCAGACAGTGTATATGGTCAGAGTAACACACACAAAATGCTAGAGGAACTCAGCAGGTCAGAGAGTGTCTATGGACAGAGTAACACGCACAAAATGCTGGAGGAACTCAGCAGGTCAGACAGAGTCTATGGTCAGAGTAACACACACAAAATGCTGGAGGAACTCAGCAGCTCATACAGTGTATATTGACAGCGTAACACACACAAAATGCCGGTGGAACTCAGCAGGCCAGACTGTGTCTATGGACAGAGTAACACACCGAAAATGCTGGAGGAACTCAGAAGGTCAGACAGTGTCTACGGACAGAGTAACACACAGAAAATGCTGGATGATCTCAGCAGATCAGACAGTGTCTATGGACAGAATAATACACAGAAAATGCTGGATGAACTCAGCTGGTCAGACAGTGTCTATTGACAGAGTAACACACAGAATATGCTGGATGGACTCAGCAGGTCAGACAGTGTCTATGGACAGAGTAACACAAACAAAATGCTGGAGGAACTCAGCAGTTCAGTCAGTGTCTATGGACAGAGTAACACACACAAAATGCTGGAGGAACTCAGCAGGTCAGACAGTGTATATGGACAGAGTAACACACACAAAATGCCGGAGGAACTCAGCATGTCAGACAGTGTATATGGTCAGAGTAACACACAAAAAATGCTGGAGGAACTCAGCAGGTCGGACAGTGTCTATGAACAGAGTAATACACAGAAAATGCTGGATGAACGCAGCAGGGCAGACAGTGTCTATTGACAGAGTAACACACACAAAATGCTGGATGGACTCAGCAGGTCAGACAGTGTATATGGTCAGAGTAACAGAGACAAAATGCCGGAGGAACTCAGCATGTCAGACATTGTTACGGACTGACTAACACACACAAAATGCTGGAGGAACTCAGCAGGTCAGACAGTGTCTATAAACAGATTGACACACACAAAATGCTGTAGGAACTTTGCAGCTCAGACGGTGTATATTGATAGAGTAACACACACAAAATGCTGTAGGAACTTTGCAGCTCAGACGGTGTATATTGACAGACTAACACACACAAAATGCTGGAGGATCTCAGCAGGTCAGACAGTGTCTATGGTCAGAGTAACACACACAAATGCTGGAGCAACTCAGCAGGTCACACATTGTCTACGGACTGACTAACACACACAAAAGGCTGGAGGAACTCAGCAGGTCAGCCAATATCTATGGTCAGAGTAACACACACAAATGCTGGAGGAACTCAGCAGATCAGACTGTGCACATGGACAGAATAACACACACAAAATGCTGGAGGAACTCAGCAGGTCAGACAGTGTCTATGAACAGAGTAACACACACAAAATGCTGGAGGAACTCAGCAGGTCAGACAGTGTCTACGGACAGAGTAACACACAGAAAATGCTGGATGATCTCAGCAGATCAGACAGTGTCTATGGACAGAGTAATACACAGAAAATGCTGGATGAACTCAGCAGATCAGACAGTGTCTATTGACAGAGTAACACACAGAATATGGTGGATGAACTCAGCAGGTCAGACTGTGTCTATGGACAGAGTAACACACCGAAAATGCTGGAGGAACTCAGCAAGTCAGACAGTGTCTACGGACAGAGTAACACACACAAAATGATGGATGAACTCAGCAGGTAAGACAGTGTCTATTGACAGAGTAACACACACAATATGCTGGATAAACTCAGCAGGTCAGACAGTGTCTATGAACAGAGTAACAGAGACAAAATGCTGGAGGAACTCAGCAGTTCAGTCAGTGTCTATGGACAAAGTAACACACACAAAATGCTGGAGGAACTCAGCAGATCAGACAGTGTATATGGACAGAGTAACACACAAAAAATGCCGGAGTCACTCAGCATGTCAGACAGTGTATATGGTCAGAGTAACACACAAAAAATGCCGGAGTCACTCAGCATGTCAGACAGTGTATATGGACAGAGTAACCCACACAAAATGCCGGAGGAACTCAGCATGTCAGACATTGTCTACGGACTGACTAACAGACACAAAATGCTGGAGGAACTCAGCAGGTCAGACAGTGTCTATGGACAGAGTAACACACCGAAAATGCTGGAGGAACTCAGCAGGTCAGCCAATATCTATGGTCAGAGTAACACACACAAAATGCTGGAGGAACTCAGCAGATCAGACTGTGCACATGGACAGAGTAACACACACAAAATGCTGGAGGAACTCAGCAGGTCAGACAGTGTCTACGGACCGAGTAACACACAGAAAATGCTGGATGATCTCAGCAGATCAGACAGTGTCTATGGACAGAGTAATACACAGAAAATGCTGGATGAACTCAGCAGATCAGGCAGTGTCTATTGACAGAGTAACACACAGAATATGGTGGATGAACTCAGCAGGTCAGACAGTGTCTATGGACAGAGTAACACAAACAAAATGCTGGAGGAACTCAGCAGTTCAATCAGTGTCTATGGACAGAGTAACACACACAAAATGCTGGAGGAACTCAGCAGGTCAGACAGTGTATATGGACAGAGTAACACACACAAAATGCCGGAGGAACTCAGCATGTCAGACAGTGTATATGGTCAGAGTAACACACACAAAATGCTGGAGGAACTCAGCAGGTCAGAGAACGTCTACGGACTGAGTAACACACACAAAATGCTGGAGGAACTCAGCAGGTCAGTCACAGTCTATGGTCAGAGTAACACACACAAAATGCTGGAGGAACTCTGCAGCTCAGACAGTGTATATGGTCAGAGTAACACACACAAAATGCTGGAGGAACTCAGCAGGTCAGAGAGTATCTATGGACAGAGTAACACGCACAAAATGCTGGAGGAACTCAGCAGGTCAGACAGAGTCTATGGTCAGAGTAACACACACAAAATGCTGGAGGAACTCAGCAGCTCATACAGTGTATATTGACAGCGTAACACACACAAAATGCCGGTGGAACTCAGCAGGCCAGACTGTGTCTATGGACAGAGTAACACACCGAAAATGCTGGAGGAACTCAGAAGGTCAGACAGTGTCTACGGACAGAGTAACACACAGAAAATGCTGGATGATCTCAGCAGATCAGACAGTGTCTATGGACAGAGTAATACACAGAAAATGCTGGATGAACTCAGCAGGTCAGACAGTGTCTATTGACAGAGTAACACACAGAATATGCTGGATGGACTCAGCAGGTCAGACAGTGTCTATGGACAGAGTAACACAAACAAAATGCTGGAGGAACTCAGCAGTTCAGTCAGTGTCTATGGACAGAGTAACACACACAAAATGCTGGAGGAACTCAGCAGGTCAGACAGTGTATATGGTCAGAGTAACACACAAAAAATGCTGGAGGAACTCAGCAGGTCGGACAGTGTCTATGAACAGAGTAATACACAGAAAATGCTGGATGAACTCAGCAGGGCAGACAGTGTCTATTGACAGAGTAACACACACAATATGCTGGATGAACTCAGCAGGTCAGACAGTGTATATGGTCAGAGTAACAGAGACAAAATGCCGGAGGAACTCAGCATGTCAGACATTGTTACGGACTGACTAACACACACAAAATGCTGGAGGAACTCAGCAGGTCAGACGGTGTATATTGACAGAGTAACACACACAAAATGCTGGAGGAACTCAGCAGGTCAGACAGTGTCTATAAACAGATTGACACACAAAAAATGCTGTAGAAACTTTGCAGCTCAGACGGTGTATATTGACAGACTAACACACACAAAATGCTGGAGGATCTCAGCAGGTCAGACAGTGTCTATGGTCAGAGTAACACACACAAATGCTGGAGCAACTCAGCAGGTCACACATTGTCTACGGACTGACTAACACACACAAAATGCTGGAGGAACTCAGCAGGTCAGACAGTGTCTATGGACAGAGTAACACACCGAAAATGCTGGAGGAACTCAGCAGGTCAGCCAATATCTATGGTCAGAGTAACACACACAAATGCTGGAGGAACTCAGCAGATCAGACTGTGCACATGGACAGAATAACACACACAAAATGCAGGAGAAACTCAGCAGGTCAGACAGTATATATGGTCAGAGTAACACACACAAAATGCTGGAGGAACTCAGCAGGTCAGACAGTGTCTACGGACAGAGTAACACACAGAAAATGCTGGATGATCTCAGCAGATCAGACAGTGTCTATTGACAGAGTAACACACACAAAATGCTGGAGGTACTCAGCAGGTCAGACAGTGTCTATGGACAGAGTAATACACAGAAAATGCTGGATGAACTCAGCAGATCAGACAGTGTCTATTGACAGAGTAACACACAGAATATGGTTGATGAACTCAGCAGGTCAGACTGTGTCTATGGACAGAGTAACACACCGAAAATGCTGGAGGAACTCAGCAAGTCAGACAGTGTCTACGGACAGAGTAACACACACAAAATGCCGGCGTCACTCAGCATGTCAGACAGTGTATATGGTCAGAGTAACACACACAAAATGCTGGAGGAACTCAGCAGTTCAGTCAGTGTCTATGGACAAAGTAACACACACAAAATGCTGGAGGAACTCAGCAGGTCAGTCAGTGTATATGGACAGAGTAACACACAAAAAATGCCGGAGTCACTCAGCAGGTCAGACAGTGTATATGGTCAGAGTAACACACACAAAATGCTGGAGGAACTCAGCAGATCAGACTGTGCACATGGACAGAATAACTCACACAAAATGCAGGAGGAACTCAGCATGTCAGACAGTGTATATGGTCAGAGTAACACACACAAAATGCTGGAGGAACTCAGCAGGTCAGACAGTGTCTACGGAGAGAGTAACACACAGAAAATGCTGGATGATCTCAGCAGATCAGACAGTGTCTATGGACAGAGTAATACACAGAAAATGCTGGATGAACTCAGCAGATCAGACAGTGTCTATTGACAGAGTAACACACAGAATATGGTGGATGAACTCAGCAGGTCAGACTGTGTCAATGGACAGAGTAACACACCGAAAATGCTGGAGGAACTCAGCAAGTCAGACAGTGTCTACGGACAGAGTAACACACACAAAATGATGGATGAACTCAGCAGGTAAGACAGTGTCTATTGACAGAGTAACACACACAATATGCTGGATGAACTCAGCAGGTCAGACAGTGTCTATGAACAGAGTAACAGAGACAAAATGCTGGAGGAACTCAGCAGTTCAGTCAGTGTCTATGGACAAAGTAACACACACAAAATGCTGGAGGAACTCAGCAGGTCAGACAGTGTATATGGACAGAGTAACACACAAAAAATGCCGGAGTCACTCAGCATGTCAGACAGTGTATATGGTCAGAGTAACACACACAAAATGCCGGAGGAACTCAGCATGTCAGACATTGTTACGGACTGACTAACACACACAAAATGCTGGAGGAACTCAGCAGGTCAGACGGTGTATATTGACAGAGTAACACACACAAAATACTGGAGGAACTCAGCAGGTCAGACAGTGTCTATAAACAGATTGACACACACAAAATGCTGTAGAAACTTTGCAGCTCAGACGGTGTATATTGACAGACTAACACACACAAAATGCTGGAGGATCTCAGCAGGTCAGACAGTGTCTATGGTCAGAGTAACACACACAAATGCTGGAGCAACTCAGCAGGTCACACATTGTCTACGGACTGACTAACACACACAAAATGCTGGAAGAACTCAGCAGGTCAGACAGTGTCTATGGACAGAGTAACACACCGAAAATGCTGGAGGAACTCAGCAGGTCAGCCAATATCTATGGTCAGAGTAACACACACAAATGCTGGAGGAACTCAGCAGATCAGACTGTGCACATGGACAGAATAACACACACAAAATGCAGGAGGAACTCAGCAGGTCAGAGAGTGTCTACGGACAGAGTAAGACACACAAAATGCTGGAGGAACTCAGCAAGTCAGACAGTGTCTATGGTCAGAGTAACACACACAAAATGCTGGAGGAACTCAGCAGATCAGACTGTGCACATGGACAGAGTAACACACACAAAATGCTGGAGGAACTCAGCATGTCAGACAGTGTATATGGTCAGAGTAACACACACAAAATGCTGGAGGAACTCAGCAGGTCAGACAGTGTCTACGGACAGAGTAATACACAGAAAATGCTGGATGAACTCAGCAGATCAGACAGTGTCTATTGACAGAGTAACACACAGAATATGGTGGATGAACTCAGCAGGTCAGACTGTGTCTATGGACAGAGTAACACACCGAAAATGCTGGAGGAACTCAGCAAGTCAGACAGTGTCTACGGACAGAGTAACACACACAAAATGCCGGAGTCACTCAGCATGTCAGACAGTGTATATGGTCAGAGTAACACACACAAAATGCTGGAGGAACTCAGCAGTTCAGTCAGTGTCTATGGACAAAGTAACACACACAAAATGCTGGAGGAACTCAGCAGGTCAGACAGTGTATATGGACAGAGTAACACACAAAAAATGCCGGAGTCACTCAGCAGGTCAGACAGTGTATATGGTCAGAGTAACACACACAAAATGCTGGAGGAACTCAGCAGATCAGACTGTGCACATGGACAGAATAACTCACACAAAATGCAGGAGGAACTCAGCATGTCAGACAGTGTATATGGTCAGAGTAACACACACAAAATGCTGGAGGAACTCAGCAGGTCAGACAGTGTCTACGGAGAGAGTAACACACAGAAAATGCTGGATGATCTCAGCAGATCAGACAGTGTCTATGGACAGAGTAATACACAGAAAATGCTGGATGAACTCAGCAGATCAGACAGTGTCTATTGACAGAGTAACACACAGAATATGGTGGATGAACTCAGCAGGTCAGACTGTGTCAATGGACAGAGTAACACACCGAAAATGCTGGAGGAACTCAGCAAGTCAGACAGTGTCTACGGACAGAGTAACACACACAAAATGATGGATGAACTCAGCAGGTAAGACAGTGTCTATTGACAGAGTAACACACACAATATGCTGGATGAACTCAGCAGGTCAGACAGTGTCTATGAACAGAGTAACAGAGACAAAATGCTGGAGGAACTCAGCAGTTCAGTCAGTGTCTATGGACAGTGTAACACACAAAAAATGCCGGAGTCACTCAGCATGTCAGACAGTGTATATGGTCAGAGTAACACACACAAAATGCTGGAGGAACTCAGCAGGTCAGACAGTGTATATGGACAGAGTAACCCACACAAAATGCCGGAGGAACTCAGCATGTCAGACATTGTCTACGGACTGACTAACACACACAAAATGCTGGAGGAACTCAGCAGGTCAGACAGTGTCTATGGACAGAGTAACACACCGAAAATGCTGGAGGAACTCAGCAGGTCAGACAGTGTATATGCTCAGAGTAACACACATAAAATGCTGGAGGAACTCAGCAGGTCAGAGTGCGTCTACGGACTGACTAACACACACAAAATGCTGGAGGAACTCAGCAGGTCAGACAGTGTCTACGGACAGATTGACACACACAAAATGCTGTAGGAACTCAGCAGGTCAGACTGCGTCTATGGACAGAGTAACACACCGAAAATGCTAGAGGAACTCAGCAGGTCAGCCAATATCTATGGTCAGAGTAACACGCACAAAATGCTGGAGGAACTCAGCAAGTCAGACAGTGTCTATGGACAGAGTAACACACACAAAATGCTGGAAGAACTCAGCATGTCAGACAGTGTTTATGAACAGAGTAATACACAGAAAATGCTGGATGAACTCAGCAGGGCAGACAGTGTCTATTGACAGATTAACACACACAATATGCTGGATGAACTCATCAGGTCAGACAGTGTATATGGTCAGAGTAACACACACAAAATGCTGGAGGAACTCAGCAGGTCAGAGAGTGTCTATGGACACACACAAAATGCTGGAGGAACTCAGCAGGTCAGACAGACTCTATGGTCAGAGTAACACACACAAAATGCTGGAGGAACTCAGCAGCTCATACAGTGTATATTGACAGCGTAACACACACAAAATGCCGGTGGAACTCAGCAGGCCAGACTGTGTCTATGGACAGAGTAACACACCGAAAATGCTGGAGGAACTCAACAGGTCAGCCAATATATATGGTCAGAGTAACACACATAAAATGCTGGAGGAACTCAGCAGGTCAGCCAATATTTATGGTCAGAGTAACCCACAAAATGCTGGAGGAACTCAGCAGGTCAGACAGTGTCTATGGACAGAGTAACACACACAAAATGCTGGAGGAACTCAGCAGGTCAGACAGTGTCTATGGACAGAGTAACACACAGAAAATGTTGGAGGAACTCAGCAGGTCAGCCAATATCTATGGTCAGAGTAACACACACAAAATGCTGGAGCAACTCAGCAGGTCAGACAGTGTATATGGACAGAGTAACACACACAAAATGCCGGAGGAACTCAACATGTCAGACAGTGTATATGGTCAGAGTAACACACACAAAATGCTGGAGTAACTCAGCAAGTCAGACAGTGTCTATGGACAGAGTTACACACACAAAATGCTGGAGGAACTCAGCAGGTCAGACAGTGTCTATGAACAGAGTAATACACAGAAAATGCTGGATGAACTCAGCAGGTCAGACAGTGTCTATGGACAGAGTAATACACAGAAAATGCTGGATGAACTCAGCAGGGCAGACAGTGTCTATTGACAGAGTAACACACACAATATGCTGGATGAACTCAGCAGGTCAGACAGCGTATATGGTCAGAGTAACACACACAAAATGCTGGAGGAACTCAGCAGGTCAGACAGTGTCTATAAACAGATTGACACACACAAAATGATGTAGGAACGTTGCAGCTCAGACGGTGTATAATGACAGAGTAACACACACAAAATGCTGGAGGAACTCAGCAGGTCAGACAGTGTCTATAAACAGATTGACACACACAAAATGCTGTAGGAACTTTGCAGCTCAGACGGTGTATATTGACAGAGTAACACACACAAAATGCTGGAGGATCTCAGCAGGTCAGACAGTGTCTATGGACAGAGTAACACACCGAAAATGCTGGAGGAACTCAGCAGGTCAGCCAATATCTATGGTCAGAGTAACACACACAAAATGCTGGAGCAACTCAGCAGATCAGACTGTGCACATGGACAGAGTAACACACACAAAATGCAGGAGAAACTCAGCATGTCAGACAGTGTATATGGTCAGAGTAACACACACAAAATGCTGGAGGAGCTCAGCAGGTCAGACAGTGTCTACGGACAGAGTAACACACAGAAAATGCTGGATGATCTCAGCAGATCAGACAGTGTCTATGGACAGAGTAATACACAGAAAATGCTGGATGAACTCAGCAGATCAGACAGTGTCTATGGACAGAGTAACACACACAAAATCCTGGAGGAACTCAGCAGGTCAGACAGTGTCTATGGACAGAGTAAAACACACAAAATGCTAGAAGAACTCAGCAGGTCAGCCAATATCTATGGTCAGAGTAACACGCACAAAATGCTGGAGGAACTCAACAAGTCAGACAGTGTCTACGGACAGAGTAACACACACAAAATGCTGGAAGAACTCAGCAGGTCAGACAGTGTTTATGAACAGAGTAATACACAGAAAATGCTGGATGAACTCAGCAGATCAGACAGTGTCTATTGACAGAGTAACACACAGAATATGGTGGATGAACTCAGCAGGTCAGACTGTGCACATGGACAGAGTAACACACACAAAATGCAGGAGAAACTCAGCATGTCAGACAGTGTATATGGTCAGAGTAACACACACAAAATGCTGGAGGAACTCAGCAGGTCAGACAGTGTCTACGGACAGAGTAACACACAGAAAATGCTGGATGATCTCAGCAGATCAGACAGTGTCTATGGACAGAGTAATACACAGAAAATGCTGGATGAACTCAGCAGATCAGACAGTGTCTGTTGACAGAGTAACACACAGAATATGGTGCATTAACTCAGCAGGTCAGACTGTGTCTATGGACAGAGTAACACACCGAAAATGCTAGAAGAACTCAGCAGGTCAGCCAATATCTATGGTCAGAGTAACACGCACAAAATGCTGGAGGAACTCAACAAGTCAGACAGTGTCTACGGACAGAGTAACACACAGAAAATGCTGGATGATCTCAGCAGATCAGACAGTGTCTATGGACAGAGTAATACACCGAAAATGCTGGATGAACTCAGCAGATCAGACAGTGTCTGTTGACAGAGTAACACACAGAATATGGTGCATTAACTCAGCAGGTCAGACTGTGTCTATGGACAGATTGACACACACAAAATGCTGGATGAACTCAGCAGATCAGACAGTGTCTGTTGACAGAGTAACACACAGAATATGGTGCATTAACTCAGCAGGTCAGACTGTGTCTATGGACAGAGTAACACACCGAAAATGCTAGAAGAACTCAGCAGGTCAGCCAATATCTATGGTCAGAGTAACACGCACAAAATGCTGGAGGAACTCAACAAGTCAGACAGTGTCTACGGACAGAGTAACACACACAAAATGCTGGAAGAACTCAGCAGGTCAGACAGTGTTTATGAACAGAGTAATACACAGAAAATGCTGGATGAACTCAGCAGATCAGACAGTGTCTATTGACAGAGTAACACACAGAATATGGTGGATGAACTCAGCAGGTCAGACTGTGTCTATGGACAGAGTAACACACCGAAAATGCTAGAGGAACTCAGCAGGTCAGCCAATATCTATGGTCAGAGTAACACGCACATAATGCTGGAGGAACTCAGCAGGTCAGACAGTGTCTATGGACAGAGTAAAACACACAAAATGCTGGAGGAACTCAGCAGGTCAGACAGTGTCTATGGACAGAGTAACACACACAAAATGCTGGAGGAACTTAGCAGGTCAGACAGTGTCTATGGACAGAGTAACTCACACAAAATGCTGGAGGAACTCAGCAGGTCAGACAGTGTCTATGGACAGATTGACACACACAAAATGCTGTACGAACTCAGCAGGTCAGACTGTGTCTATGGACAGAGTAACACACCGAAAATGCTGGCAGAACTCAGCAGGTCAGCCAATATCTATGGTCAGAGTAACACACACAAAATGCTGGAGGAACTCAGCAGATCAGACTGTGTATATGGACAGAGTAACACAGACAAAATGCCGGAAGAACTCAGCATGTCAGACAGTGTATATTGTCAGAGTAACATGCACAAAATGCTGGAGGAACTCAGCAGGTCAGAAGGCGTCTACTGACTGAGTAACACACACAAAATGCTGGAGCAACTCAGCAGGTCAGACAGTATCTATGGACAGAGTAACACACACAAAATGCTGGAGGAACTCAGCAGGTCAGACAGTGTATATGGACAGAGTAACACACACAAAATGCTGGAGGAACTCAGCAGGTCAGACATTGTCTATGGACAGAGTAACACACACGAAATGCTGGAGGAACTTAGCAGGTCAGACAGTGTCTATGGACAGAGTAACTCACACAAAATGCTGGAGGAACTCAGCAGGTCAGACAGTGTCTATGGACAGATTGACACACACAAAATGCTGTACGAACTCAGCAGGTCAGACTGTGTCTATGGACAGAGTAACACACCGAAAATGCTGGCAGAACTCAGCAGGTCAGCCAATATCTATGGTCAGAGTAACACACACAAAATGCTGGAGGAACTCAGCAGATCAGACTGTGCACATGGACAGAGTAACACACACAAAATGCAGGAGAAACTCAGCATGTCAGACAGTGTATATGGTCAGAGTAACACACACAAAATGCTGGAGGAACTCAGCAGGTCAGACAGTGTCTACGGACAGAGTAACACACAGAAAATGCTGGATGATCTCAGCTGATCAGACAGTGTCTATGGACAGAGTAATACACAGAAAATGCTGGATGAACTCAGCAGATCAGACAGTGTCTGTTGACAGAGTAACACACAGAATATGGTGCATTAACTCAGCAGGTCAGACTGTGTCTATGGACAGAGTAACACACCGAAAATGCTAGAAGAACTCAGCAGGTCAGCCAATATCTATGGTCAGAGTAACACGCACAAAATGCTGGAGGAACTCAACAAGTCAGACAGTGTCTACGGACAGAGTAACACACACAAAATGCTGGAAGAACTCAGCAGGTCAGACAGTGTTTATGAACAGAGTAATACACAGAAAATGCTGGATGAACTCAGCAGATCAGACAGTGTCTATTGACAGAGTAACACACAGAATATGGTGGATGAACTCAGCAGGTCAGACTGTGTCTATGGACAGAGTAACACACCGAAAATGCTAGAGGAACTCAGCAGGTCAGCCAATATCTATGATCAGAGTAACACGCACATAATGCTGGAGGAACTCAGCAGGTCAGACAGTGTCTATGGACAGAGTAAAACACACAAAATGCTGGAGGAACTCAGCAGGTCAGACAGTGTCTATGGACAGAGTAACTCACACAAAATGCTGGAGGAACTCAGCAGGTCAGACAGTGTCTATGGACAGATTGACACACACAAAATGCTGTACGAACTCAGCAGGTCAGACTGTGTCTATGGACAGAGTAACGCACCGAAAATGCTGGCAGAACTCAGCAGGTCAGCCAATATCTATGGTCAGTGTAACACACACAAAATGCTGGAGGAACTCAGCAGATCAGACTGTGTATATGGACAGAGTAACACAGACAAAATGCCGGAAGAACTCAGCATGTCAGACAGTGTATATTGTCAGAGTAACATGCACAAAATGCTGGAGGAACTCAGCAGGTCAGAAGGCGTCTACTGACTGAGGAACACACACAAAATGCTGGAGCAACTCAGCAGGTCAGACAGTATCTATGGACAGAGTAACACACACAAAATGCTGGAGGAACTCAGCAGGTCAGACAGTGTATATGGACAGAGTAACACACACAAAATGCTGGAGGAACTCAGCAGGTCAGACAGTGTCTATGGACAGAGTAACACACACAAAATGCTGGAGGAACTTAGCAGGTCAGACAGTGTCTATGGACAGAGTAACTCACACAAAATGCTGGAGGAACTCAGCAGGTCAGACAGTGTCTATGGACAGATTGACACACACAAAATGCTGTACGAACTCAGCAGGTCAGACTGTGTCTATGGACAGAGTAACACACCGAAAATGCTGGCAGAACTCAGCAGGTCAGCCAATATCTATGGTCAGAGTAACACACACAAAATGCTGGAGGAACTCAGCAGATCAGACTGTGCACATGGACAGAGTAACACACACAAAATGCAGGAGAAACTCAGCATGTCAGACAGTGTATATGGTCAGAGTAACACACACAAAATGCTGGAGGAACTCAGCAGGTCAGACAGTGTCTACGGACAGAGTAACACACAGAAAATGCTGGATGATCTCAGCAGATCAGACAGTGTCTATGGACAGAGTAATACACAGAAAATGCTGGATGAACTCAGCAGATCAGACAGTGTCTGTTGACAGAGTGACACACAGAATATGGTGCATTAACTCAGCAGGTCAGACTGTGTCTATGGACAGAGTAACACACCGAAAATGCTAGAAGAACTCAGCAGGTCAGCCAATATCTATGGTCAGAGTAACACGCACAAAATGCTGGAGGAACTCAACAAGTCAGACAGTGTCTACGGACAGAGTAACACACACAAAATGCTGGAAGAACTCAGCAGGTCAGACAGTGTTTATGAACAGAGTAATACACAGAAAATGCTGGATGAACTCAGCAGATCAGACAGTGTCCATTGACAGAGTAACACACAGAATATGGTGGATGAACTCAGCAGGTCAGACTGTGTCTATGGACAGAGTAACACACCGAAAATGCTAGAGGAACTCAGCAGGTCAGCCAATATCTATGGTCAGAGTAACACGCACATAATGCTGGAGGAACTCAGCAGGTCAGACAGTGTCTATAAACAGATTGACACACACAAAATGCTGTAGGAACTTTACAGCTCAGACGGTGTATATTGACAGAGTAACACACACAAAATGCTGGAGGAACTCAGCAGGTCAGACAGTGTCTATAAACAGATTGACACACACAAAATGCTGTAGGAACTTTCCAGCTCAGACGGTGTATATTGACAGAGTAACACACACAAAATGCTGGAGGATCTCAGCAGGTCAGACAGTGTATATGGTCAGAGTAACACACACAAAATGCTGGAGGAACTCAGCAGGTCAGACAGTGTCTCCGGACAGAGTAACACACAGAAAATGCTGGATGAACTCAGCAGATCAGACAGTGTCTATTGACAGAGTAACCCACAGAATATGGTGGATGAACACAGCAGGGCAGACTGTGTCTATGGACAGAGTAACACACACAAAATGCTGGAGGAACTTAGCAGGTCAGACAGTGTCTATGGACAGAGTAACTCACACAAAATGCTGGAGGAACTCAGCAGGTCAGACAGTGTCTATGGACAGATTGACACACACAAAATGCTGTACGAACTCAGCAGGTCAGACTGTGTCTATGGACAGAGTAACACACCGAAAATGCTGGCAGAACTCAGCAGGTCAGCCAATATCTATGGTCAGAGTAACACACACAAAATGCTGGAGGAACTCAGCAGATCAGACTGTGTATATGGACAGAGTAACACAGACAAAATGCCGGAAGAACTCAGCATGTCAGACAGTGTATATTGTCAGAGTAACATGCACAAAATGCTGGAGGAACTCAGCAGGTCAGAAGGCGTCTACTGACTGAGTAACACACACAAAATGCTGGAGCAACTCAGCAGGTCAGACAGTATCTATGGACAGAGTAACACACACAAAATGCTGGAGGAACTCAGCAGGTCAGACAGTGTATATGGACAGAGTAACACACACAAAATGCTGGAGGAACTCAGCAGGTCAGACATTGTCTATGGACAGAGTAACACACACGAAATGCTGGAGGAACTTAGCAGGTCAGACAGTGTCTATGGACAGAGTAACTCACACAAAATGCTGGAGGAACTCAGCAGGTCAGACAGTGTCTATGGACAGATTGACACACACAAAATGCTGTACGAACTCAGCAGGTCAGACTGTGTCTATGGACAGAGTAACACACCGAAAATGCTGGCAGAACTCAGCAGGTCAGCCAATATCTATGGTCAGAGTAACACACACAAAATGCTGGAGGAACTCAGCAGATCAGACTGTGCACATGGACAGAGTAACACACACAAAATGCAGGAGAAACTCAGCATGTCAGACAGTGTATATGGTCAGAGTAACACACACAAAATGCTGGAGGAACTCAGCAGGTCAGACAGTGTCTACGGACAGAGTAACACACAGAAAATGCTGGATGATCTCAGCTGATCAGACAGTGTCTATGGACAGAGTAATACACAGAAAATGCTGGATGAACTCAGCAGATCAGACAGTGTCTGTTGACAGAGTAACACACAGAATATGGTGCATTAACTCAGCAGGTCAGACTGTGTCTATGGACAGAGTAACACACCGAAAATGCTAGAAGAACTCAGCAGGTCAGCCAATATCTATGGTCAGAGTAACACGCACAAAATGCTGGAGGAACTCAACAAGTCAGACAGTGTCTACGGACAGAGTAACACACACAAAATGCTGGAAGAACTCAGCAGGTCAGACAGTGTTTATGAACAGAGTAATACACAGAAAATGCTGGATGAACTCAGCAGATCAGACAGTGTCTATTGACAGAGTAACACACAGAATATGGTGGATGAACTCAGCAGGTCAGACTGTGTCTATGGACAGAGTAACACACCGAAAATGCTAGAGGAACTCAGCAGGTCAGCCAATATCTATGATCAGAGTAACACGCACATAATGCTGGAGGAACTCAGCAGGTCAGACAGTGTCTATGGACAGAGTAAAACACACAAAATGCTGGAGGAACTCAGCAGGTCAGACAGTGTCTATGGACAGAGTAACTCACACAAAATGCTGGAGGAACTCAGCAGGTCAGACAGTGTCTATGGACAGATTGACACACACAAAATGCTGTACGAACTCAGCAGGTCAGACTGTGTCTATGGACAGAGTAACGCACCGAAAATGCTGGCAGAACTCAGCAGGTCAGCCAATATCTATGGTCAGTGTAACACACACAAAATGCTGGAGGAACTCAGCAGATCAGACTGTGTATATGGACAGAGTAACACAGACAAAATGCCGGAAGAACTCAGCATGTCAGACAGTGTATATTGTCAGAGTAACATGCACAAAATGCTGGAGGAACTCAGCAGGTCAGAAGGCGTCTACTGACTGAGGAACACACACAATATGCTGGATGAACTCAGCAGGTCAGACAGTGTCTATGAACAGAGTAACAGAGACAAAATGCTGGAGGAACTCAGCAGTTCAGTCAGTGTCTATGGACAAAGTAACACACACAAAATGCTGGAGGAACTCAGCAGGTCAGACAGTGTATATGGACAGAGTAACACACAAAAAATGCCGGAGTCACTCAGCATGTCAGACAGTGTATATGGTCAGAGTAACACACACAAAATGCCGGAGGAACTCAGCATGTCAGACATTGTTACGGACTGACTAACACACACAAAATGCTGGAGGAACTCAGCAGGTCAGACGGTGTATATTGACAGAGTAACACACACAAAATACTGGAGGAACTCAGCAGGTCAGACAGTGTCTATAAACAGATTGACACACACAAAATGCTGTAGAAACTTTGCAGCTCAGACGGTGTATATTGACAGACTAACACACACAAAATGCTGGAGGATCTCAGCAGGTCAGACAGTGTCTATGGTCAGAGTAACACACACAAATGCTGGAGCAACTCAGCAGGTCACACATTGTCTACGGACTGACTAACACACACAAAATGCTGGAAGAACTCAGCAGGTCAGACAGTGTCTATGGACAGAGTAACACACCGAAAATGCTGGAGGAACTCAGCAGGTCAGCCAATATCTATGGTCAGAGTAACACACACAAATGCTGGAGGAACTCAGCAGATCAGACTGTGCACATGGACAGAATAACACACACAAAATGCAGGAGGAACTCAGCAGGTCAGAGAGTGTCTACGGACAGAGTAAGACACACAAAATGCTGGAGGAACTCAGCAAGTCAGACAGTGTCTATGGTCAGAGTAACACACACAAAATGCTGGAGGAACTCAGCAGATCAGACTGTGCACATGGACAGAGTAACACACACAAAATGCTGGAGGAACTCAGCATGTCAGACAGTGTATATGGTCAGAGTAACACACACAAAATGCTGGAGGAACTCAGCAGGTCAGACAGTGTCTACGGACAGAGTAATACACAGAAAATGCTGGATGAACTCAGCAGATCAGACAGTGTCTATTGACAGAGTAACACACAGAATATGGTGGATGAACTCAGCAGGTCAGACTGTGTCTATGGACAGAGTAACACACCGAAAATGCTGGAGGAACTCAGCAAGTCAGACAGTGTCTACGGACAGAGTAACACACACAAAATGCCGGAGTCACTCAGCATGTCAGACAGTGTATATGGTCAGAGTAACACACACAAAATGCTGGAGGAACTCAGCAGTTCAGTCAGTGTCTATGGACAAAGTAACACACACAAAATGCTGGAGGAACTCAGCAGGTCAGACAGTGTATATGGACAGAGTAACACACAAAAAATGCCGGAGTCACTCAGCAGGTCAGACAGTGTATATGGTCAGAGTAACACACACAAAATGCTGGAGGAACTCAGCAGATCAGACTGTGCACATGGACAGAATAACTCACACAAAATGCAGGAGGAACTCAGCATGTCAGACAGTGTATATGGTCAGAGTAACACACACAAAATGCTGGAGGAACTCAGCAGGTCAGACAGTGTCTACGGAGAGAGTAACACACAGAAAATGCTGGATGATCTCAGCAGATCAGACAGTGTCTATGGACAGAGTAATACACAGAAAATGCTGGATGAACTCAGCAGATCAGACAGTGTCTATTGACAGAGTAACACACAGAATATGGTGGATGAACTCAGCAGGTCAGACTGTGTCAATGGACAGAGTAACACACCGAAAATGCTGGAGGAACTCAGCAAGTCAGACAGTGTCTACGGACAGAGTAACACACACAAAATGATGGATGAACTCAGCAGGTAAGACAGTGTCTATTGACAGAGTAACACACACAATATGCTGGATGAACTCAGCAGGTCAGACAGTGTCTATGAACAGAGTAACAGAGACAAAATGCTGGAGGAACTCAGCAGTTCAGTCAGTGTCTATGGACAGTGTAACACACAAAAAATGCCGGAGTCACTCAGCATGTCAGACAGTGTATATGGTCAGAGTAACACACACAAAATGCTGGAGGAACTCAGCAGGTCAGACAGTGTATATGGACAGAGTAACCCACACAAAATGCCGGAGGAACTCAGCATGTCAGACATTGTCTACGGACTGACTAACACACACAAAATGCTGGAGGAACTCAGCAGGTCAGACAGTGTCTATGGACAGAGTAACACACCGAAAATGCTGGAGGAACTCAGCAGGTCAGACAGTGTATATGCTCAGAGTAACACACATAAAATGCTGGAGGAACTCAGCAGGTCAGAGTGCGTCTACGGACTGACTAACACACACAAAATGCTGGAGGAACTCAGCAGGTCAGACAGTGTCTACGGACAGATTGACACACACAAAATGCTGTAGGAACTCAGCAGGTCAGACTGCGTCTATGGACAGAGTAACACACCGAAAATGCTAGAGGAACTCAGCAGGTCAGCCAATATCTATGGTCAGAGTAACACGCACAAAATGCTGGAGGAACTCAGCAAGTCAGACAGTGTCTATGGACAGAGTAACACACACAAAATGCTGGAAGAACTCAGCATGTCAGACAGTGTTTATGAACAGAGTAATACACAGAAAATGCTGGATGAACTCAGCAGGGCAGACAGTGTCTATTGACAGATTAACACACACAATATGCTGGATGAACTCATCAGGTCAGACAGTGTATATGGTCAGAGTAACACACACAAAATGCTGGAGGAACTCAGCAGGTCAGAGAGTGTCTATGGACACACACAAAATGCTGGAGGAACTCAGCAGGTCAGACAGACTCTATGGTCAGAGTAACACACACAAAATGCTGGAGGAACTCAGCAGCTCATACAGTGTATATTGACAGCGTAACACACACAAAATGCCGGTGGAACTCAGCAGGCCAGACTGTGTCTATGGACAGAGTAACACACCGAAAATGCTGGAGGAACTCAACAGGTCAGCCAATATATATGGTCAGAGTAACACACATAAAATGCTGGAGGAACTCAGCAGGTCAGCCAATATTTATGGTCAGAGTAACCCACAAAATGCTGGAGGAACTCAGCAGGTCAGACAGTGTCTATGGACAGAGTAACACACACAAAATGCTGGAGGAACTCAGCAGGTCAGACAGTGTCTATGGACAGAGTAACACACAGAAAATGTTGGAGGAACTCAGCAGGTCAGCCAATATCTATGGTCAGAGTAACACACACAAAATGCTGGAGCAACTCAGCAGGTCAGACAGTGTATATGGACAGAGTAACACACACAAAATGCCGGAGGAACTCAACATGTCAGACAGTGTATATGGTCAGAGTAACACACACAAAATGCTGGAGTAACTCAGCAAGTCAGACAGTGTCTATGGACAGAGTTACACACACAAAATGCTGGAGGAACTCAGCAGGTCAGACAGTGTCTATGAACAGAGTAATACACAGAAAATGCTGGATGAACTCAGCAGGTCAGACAGTGTCTATGGACAGAGTAATACACAGAAAATGCTGGATGAACTCAGCAGGGCAGACAGTGTCTATTGACAGAGTAACACACACAATATGCTGGATGAACTCAGCAGGTCAGACAGCGTATATGGTCAGAGTAACACACACAAAATGCTGGAGGAACTCAGCAGGTCAGACAGTGTCTATAAACAGATTGACACACACAAAATGATGTAGGAACGTTGCAGCTCAGACGGTGTATAATGACAGAGTAACACACACAAAATGCTGGAGGAACTCAGCAGGTCAGACAGTGTCTATAAACAGATTGACACACACAAAATGCTGTAGGAACTTTGCAGCTCAGACGGTGTATATTGACAGAGTAACACACACAAAATGCTGGAGGATCTCAGCAGGTCAGACAGTGTCTATGGACAGAGTAACACACCGAAAATGCTGGAGGAACTCAGCAGGTCAGCCAATATCTATGGTCAGAGTAACACACACAAAATGCTGGAGCAACTCAGCAGATCAGACTGTGCACATGGACAGAGTAACACACACAAAATGCAGGAGAAACTCAGCATGTCAGACAGTGTATATGGTCAGAGTAACACACACAAAATGCTGGAGGAGCTCAGCAGGTCAGACAGTGTCTACGGACAGAGTAACACACAGAAAATGCTGGATGATCTCAGCAGATCAGACAGTGTCTATGGACAGAGTAATACACAGAAAATGCTGGATGAACTCAGCAGATCAGACAGTGTCTATGGACAGAGTAACACACACAAAATCCTGGAGGAACTCAGCAGGTCAGACAGTGTCTATGGACAGAGTAAAACACACAAAATGCTAGAAGAACTCAGCAGGTCAGCCAATATCTATGGTCAGAGTAACACGCACAAAATGCTGGAGGAACTCAACAAGTCAGACAGTGTCTACGGACAGAGTAACACACACAAAATGCTGGAAGAACTCAGCAGGTCAGACAGTGTTTATGAACAGAGTAATACACAGAAAATGCTGGATGAACTCAGCAGATCAGACAGTGTCTATTGACAGAGTAACACACAGAATATGGTGGATGAACTCAGCAGGTCAGACTGTGCACATGGACAGAGTAACACACTCAAAATGCAGGAGAAACTCAGCATGTCAGACAGTGTATATGGTCAGAGTAACACACACAAAATGCTGGAGGAACTCAGCAGGTCAGACAGTGTCTACGGACAGAGTAACACACAGAAAATGCTGGATGATCTCAGCAGATCAGACAGTGTCTATGGACAGAGTAATACACAGAAAATGCTGGATGAACTCAGCAGATCAGACAGTGTCTGTTGACAGAGTAACACACAGAATATGGTGCATTAACTCAGCAGGTCAGACTGTGTCTATGGACAGAGTAACACACCGAAAATGCTAGAAGAACTCAGCAGGTCAGCCAATATCTATGGTCAGAGTAACACGCACAAAATGCTGGAGGAACTCAACAAGTCAGACAGTGTCTACGGACAGAGTAACACACAGAAAATGCTGGATGATCTCAGCAGATCAGACAGTGTCTATGGACAGAGTAATACACCGAAAATGCTGGATGAACTCAGCAGATCAGACAGTGTCTGTTGACAGAGTAACACACAGAATATGGTGCATTAACTCAGCAGGTCAGACTGTGTCTATGGACAGATTGACACACACAAAATGCTGGATGAACTCAGCAGATCAGACAGTGTCTGTTGACAGAGTAACACACAGAATATGGTGCATTAACTCAGCAGGTCAGACTGTGTCTATGGACAGAGTAACACACCGAAAATGCTAGAAGAACTCAGCAGGTCAGCCAATATCTATGGTCAGAGTAACACGCACAAAATGCTGGAGGAACTCAACAAGTCAGACAGTGTCTACGGACAGAGTAACACACACAAAATGCTGGAAGAACTCAGCAGGTCAGACAGTGTTTATGAACAGAGTAATACACAGAAAATGCTGGATGAACTCAGCAGATCAGACAGTGTCTATTGACAGAGTAACACACAGAATATGGTGGATGAACTCAGCAGGTCAGACTGTGTCTATGGACAGAGTAACACACCGAAAATGCTAGAGGAACTCAGCAGGTCAGCCAATATCTATGGTCAGAGTAACACGCACATAATGCTGGAGGAACTCAGCAGGTCAGACAGTGTCTATGGACAGAGTAAAACACACAAAATGCTGGAGGAACTCAGCAGGTCAGACAGTGTCTATGGACAGAGTAACACACACAAAATGCTGGAGGAACTTAGCAGGTCAGACAGTGTCTATGGACAGAGTAACTCACACAAAATGCTGGAGGAACTCAGCAGGTCAGACAGTGTCTATGGACAGATTGACACACACAAAATGCTGTACGAACTCAGCAGGTCAGACTGTGTCTATGGACAGAGTAACACACCGAAAATGCTGGCAGAACTCAGCAGGTCAGCCAATATCTATGGTCAGAGTAACACACACAAAATGCTGGAGGAACTCAGCAGATCAGACTGTGTATATGGACAGAGTAACACAGACAAAATGCCGGAAGAACTCAGCATGTCAGACAGTGTATATTGTCAGAGTAACATGCACAAAATGCTGGAGGAACTCAGCAGGTCAGAAGGCGTCTACTGACTGAGTAACACACACAAAATGCTGGAGCAACTCAGCAGGTCAGACAGTATCTATGGACAGAGTAACACACACAAAATGCTGGAGGAACTCAGCAGGTCAGACAGTGTATATGGACAGAGTAACACACACAAAATGCTGGAGGAACTCAGCAGGTCAGACATTGTCTATGGACAGAGTAACACACACGAAATGCTGGAGGAACTTAGCAGGTCAGACAGTGTCTATGGACAGAGTAACTCACACAAAATGCTGGAGGAACTCAGCAGGTCAGACAGTGTCTATGGACAGATTGACACACACAAAATGCTGTACGAACTCAGCAGGTCAGACTGTGTCTATGGACAGAGTAACACACCGAAAATGCTGGCAGAACTCAGCAGGTCAGCCAATATCTATGGTCAGAGTAACACACACAAAATGCTGGAGGAACTCAGCAGATCAGACTGTGCACATGGACAGAGTAACACACACAAAATGCAGGAGAAACTCAGCATGTCAGACAGTGTATATGGTCAGAGTAACACACACAAAATGCTGGAGGAACTCAGCAGGTCAGACAGTGTCTACGGACAGAGTAACACACAGAAAATGCTGGATGATCTCAGCTGATCAGACAGTGTCTATGGACAGAGTAATACACAGAAAATGCTGGATGAACTCAGCAGATCAGACAGTGTCTGTTGACAGAGTAACACACAGAATATGGTGCATTAACTCAGCAGGTCAGACTGTGTCTATGGACAGAGTAACACACCGAAAATGCTAGAAGAACTCAGCAGGTCAGCCAATATCTATGGTCAGAGTAACACGCACAAAATGCTGGAGGAACTCAACAAGTCAGACAGTGTCTACGGACAGAGTAACACACACAAAATGCTGGAAGAACTCAGCAGGTCAGACAGTGTTTATGAACAGAGTAATACACAGAAAATGCTGGATGAACTCAGCAGATCAGACAGTGTCTATTGACAGAGTAACACACAGAATATGGTGGATGAACTCAGCAGGTCAGACTGTGTCTATGGACAGAGTAACACACCGAAAATGCTAGAGGAACTCAGCAGGTCAGCCAATATCTATGATCAGAGTAACACGCACATAATGCTGGAGGAACTCAGCAGGTCAGACAGTGTCTATGGACAGAGTAAAACACACAAAATGCTGGAGGAACTCAGCAGGTCAGACAGTGTCTATGGACAGAGTAACTCACACAAAATGCTGGAGGAACTCAGCAGGTCAGACAGTGTCTATGGACAGATTGACACACACAAAATGCTGTACGAACTCAGCAGGTCAGACTGTGTCTATGGACAGAGTAACGCACCGAAAATGCTGGCAGAACTCAGCAGGTCAGCCAATATCTATGGTCAGTGTAACACACACAAAATGCTGGAGGAACTCAGCAGATCAGACTGTGTATATGGACAGAGTAACACAGACAAAATGCCGGAAGAACTCAGCATGTCAGACAGTGTATATTGTCAGAGTAACATGCACAAAATGCTGGAGGAACTCAGCAGGTCAGAAGGCGTCTACTGACTGAGGAACACACACAAAATGCTGGAGCAACTCAGCAGGTCAGACAGTATCTATGGACAGAGTAACACACACAAAATGCTGGAGGAACTCAGCAGGTCAGACAGTGTATATGGACAGAGTAACACACACAAAATGCTGGAGGAACTCAGCAGGTCAGACAGTGTCTATGGACAGAGTAACACACACAAAATGCTGGAGGAACTTAGCAGGTCAGACAGTGTCTATGGACAGAGTAACTCACACAAAATGCTGGAGGAACTCAGCAGGTCAGACAGTGTCTATGGACAGATTGACACACACAAAATGCTGTACGAACTCAGCAGGTCAGACTGTGTCTATGGACAGAGTAACACACCGAAAATGCTGGCAGAACTCAGCAGGTCAGCCAATATCTATGGTCAGAGTAACACACACAAAATGCTGGAGGAACTCAGCAGATCAGACTGTGCACATGGACAGAGTAACACACACAAAATGCAGGAGAAACTCAGCATGTCAGACAGTGTATATGGTCAGAGTAACACACACAAAATGCTGGAGGAACTCAGCAGGTCAGACAGTGTCTACGGACAGAGTAACACACAGAAAATGCTGGATGATCTCAGCAGATCAGACAGTGTCTATGGACAGAGTAATACACAGAAAATGCTGGATGAACTCAGCAGATCAGACAGTGTCTGTTGACAGAGTGACACACAGAATATGGTGCATTAACTCAGCAGGTCAGACTGTGTCTATGGACAGAGTAACACACCGAAAATGCTAGAAGAACTCAGCAGGTCAGCCAATATCTATGGTCAGAGTAACACGCACAAAATGCTGGAGGAACTCAACAAGTCAGACAGTGTCTACGGACAGAGTAACACACACAAAATGCTGGAAGAACTCAGCAGGTCAGACAGTGTTTATGAACAGAGTAATACACAGAAAATGCTGGATGAACTCAGCAGATCAGACAGTGTCCATTGACAGAGTAACACACAGAATATGGTGGATGAACTCAGCAGGTCAGACTGTGTCTATGGACAGAGTAACACACCGAAAATGCTAGAGGAACTCAGCAGGTCAGCCAATATCTATGGTCAGAGTAACACGCACATAATGCTGGAGGAACTCAGCAGGTCAGACAGTGTCTATAAACAGATTGACACACACAAAATGCTGTAGGAACTTTACAGCTCAGACGGTGTATATTGACAGAGTAACACACACAAAATGCTGGAGGAACTCAGCAGGTCAGACAGTGTCTATAAACAGATTGACACACACAAAATGCTGTAGGAACTTTCCAGCTCAGACGGTGTATATTGACAGAGTAACACACACAAAATGCTGGAGGATCTCAGCAGGTCAGACAGTGTATATGGTCAGAGTAACACACACAAAATGCTGGAGGAACTCAGCAGGTCAGACAGTGTCTCCGGACAGAGTAACACACAGAAAATGCTGGATGAACTCAGCAGATCAGACAGTGTCTATTGACAGAGTAACCCACAGAATATGGTGGATGAACACAGCAGGGCAGACTGTGTCTATGGACAGAGTAACACACACAAAATGCTGGAGGAACTTAGCAGGTCAGACAGTGTCTATGGACAGAGTAACTCACACAAAATGCTGGAGCAACTCAGCAGGTCAGACAGTATCTATGGACAGAGTAACACACACAAAATGCTGGAGGAACTCAGCAGGTCAGACAGTGTATATGGACAGAGTAACACACACAAAATGCTGGAGGAACTCAGCAGGTCAGACATTGTCTATGGACAGAGTAACACACACGAAATGCTGGAGGAACTTAGCAGGTCAGACAGTGTCTATGGACAGAGTAACTCACACAAAATGCTGGAGGAACTCAGCAGGTCAGACAGTGTCTATGGACAGATTGACACACACAAAATGCTGTACGAACTCAGCAGGTCAGACTGTGTCTATGGACAGAGTAACACACCGAAAATGCTGGCAGAACTCAGCAGGTCAGCCAATATCTATGGTCAGAGTAACACACACAAAATGCTGGAGGAACTCAGCAGATCAGACTGTGCACATGGACAGAGTAACACACACAAAATGCAGGAGAAACTCAGCATGTCAGACAGTGTATATGGTCAGAGTAACACACACAAAATGCTGGAGGAACTCAGCAGGTCAGACAGTGTCTACGGACAGAGTAACACACAGAAAATGCTGGATGATCTCAGCTGATCAGACAGTGTCTATGGACAGAGTAATACACAGAAAATGCTGGATGAACTCAGCAGATCAGACAGTGTCTGTTGACAGAGTAACACACAGAATATGGTGCATTAACTCAGCAGGTCAGACTGTGTCTATGGACAGAGTAACACACCGAAAATGCTAGAAGAACTCAGCAGGTCAGCCAATATCTATGGTCAGAGTAACACGCACAAAATGCTGGAGGAACTCAACAAGTCAGACAGTGTCTACGGACAGAGTAACACACACAAAATGCTGGAAGAACTCAGCAGGTCAGACAGTGTTTATGAACAGAGTAATACACAGAAAATGCTGGATGAACTCAGCAGATCAGACAGTGTCTATTGACAGAGTAACACACAGAATATGGTGGATGAACTCAGCAGGTCAGACTGTGTCTATGGACAGAGTAACACACCGAAAATGCTAGAGGAACTCAGCAGGTCAGCCAATATCTATGATCAGAGTAACACGCACATAATGCTGGAGGAACTCAGCAGGTCAGACAGTGTCTATGGACAGAGTAAAACACACAAAATGCTGGAGGAACTCAGCAGGTCAGACAGTGTCTATGGACAGAGTAACTCACACAAAATGCTGGAGGAACTCAGCAGGTCAGACAGTGTCTATGGACAGATTGACACACACAAAATGCTGTACGAACTCAGCAGGTCAGACTGTGTCTATGGACAGAGTAACGCACCGAAAATGCTGGCAGAACTCAGCAGGTCAGCCAATATCTATGGTCAGTGTAACACACACAAAATGCTGGAGGAACTCAGCAGATCAGACTGTGTATATGGACAGAGTAACACAGACAAAATGCCGGAAGAACTCAGCATGTCAGACAGTGTATATTGTCAGAGTAACATGCACAAAATGCTGGAGGAACTCAGCAGGTCAGAAGGCGTCTACTGACTGAGGAACACACACAAAATGCTGGAGCAACTCAGCAGGTCAGACAGTATCTATGGACAGAGTAACACACACAAAATGCTGGAGGAACTCAGCAGGTCAGACAGTGTATATGGACAGAGTAACACACACAAAATGCTGGAGGAACTCAGCAGGTCAGACAGTGTCTATGGACAGAGTAACACACACAAAATGCTGGAGGAACTTAGCAGGTCAGACAGTGTCTATGGACAGAGTAACTCACACAAAATGCTGGAGGAACTCAGCAGGTCAGACAGTGTCTATGGACAGATTGACACACACAAAATGCTGTACGAACTCAGCAGGTCAGACTGTGTCTATGGACAGAGTAACACACCGAAAATGCTGGCAGAACTCAGCAGGTCAGCCAATATCTATGGTCAGAGTAACACACACAAAATGCTGGAGGAACTCAGCAGATCAGACTGTGCACATGGACAGAGTAACACACACAAAATGCAGGAGAAACTCAGCATGTCAGACAGTGTATATGGTCAGAGTAACACACACAAAATGCTGGAGGAACTCAGCAGGTCAGACAGTGTCTACGGACAGAGTAACACACAGAAAATGCTGGATGATCTCAGCAGATCAGACAGTGTCTATGGACAGAGTAATACACAGAAAATGCTGGATGAACTCAGCAGATCAGACAGTGTCTGTTGACAGAGTGACACACAGAATATGGTGCATTAACTCAGCAGGTCAGACTGTGTCTATGGACAGAGTAACACACCGAAAATGCTAGAAGAACTCAGCAGGTCAGCCAATATCTATGGTCAGAGTAACACGCACAAAATGCTGGAGGAACTCAACAAGTCAGACAGTGTCTACGGACAGAGTAACACACACAAAATGCTGGAAGAACTCAGCAGGTCAGACAGTGTTTATGAACAGAGTAATACACAGAAAATGCTGGATGAACTCAGCAGATCAGACAGTGTCCATTGACAGAGTAACACACAGAATATGGTGGATGAACTCAGCAGGTCAGACTGTGTCTATGGACAGAGTAACACACCGAAAATGCTAGAGGAACTCAGCAGGTCAGCCAATATCTATGGTCAGAGTAACACGCACATAATGCTGGAGGAACTCAGCAGGTCAGACAGTGTCTATGGACAGAGTAACTCACACAAAATGCTGGAGGAACTCAGCAGGTCAGACAGTGTCTATGGACAGATTGACACACACAAAATGCTGTACGAACTCAGCAGGTCAGACTGTGTCTATGGACAGAGTAACACACCGAAAATGCTGGCAGAACTCAGCAGGTCAGCCAATATCTATGGTCAGAGTAACACACACAAAATGCTGGAGGAACTCAGCAGATCAGACTGTGTATATGGACAGAGTAACACAGACAAAATGCCGGAAGAACTCAGCATGTCAGACAGTGTATATTGTCAGAGTAACATGCACAAAATGCTGGAGGAACTCAGCAGGTCAGAAGGCGTCTACTGACTGAGTAACACACACAAAATGCTGGAGCAACTCAGCAGGTCAGACAGTATCTATGGACAGAGTAACACACACAAAATGCTGGAGGAACTCAGCAGGTCAGACAGTGTATATGGACAGAGTAACACACACAAATTGCCGGAGGAACTCAGCATGTCAGACAGTGTATATGGTCAGAGTAACACACACAAAATGCTGGAGGAACTCAGCAAGTCAGACAGTGTCTACGGACAGAGTAACACACACAAAATGCTTGATGAACTCAGCAGGTCAGACAGTGTCTATGAACAGAGTAATACACAGAAAATGCTGGATGAACTCAGTAGGGCAGACAATGTCTATTGACAGAGTAACACACACAATATGCTGGATGAACTCAGCAGGTCAGACAGTGTATATGGTCAGAGTAACAGAGACAAAATGCCGGAGGAACTCAGCATGTCAGACATTGTCTACGGACTGACTAACACACACAAAATGCTGGAGGAACTCAGCAGGTCAGACAGTGTCTATAAACAGATTGACACACACAAAATGCTGTAGGAACTTTACAGCTCAGACGGTGTATATTGACAGAGTAACACACACAAAATGCTGGAGGAACTCAGCAGGTCAGACAGTGTCTATAAACAGATTGACACACACAAAATGCTGTAGGAACTTTCCAGCTCAGACGGTGTATATTGACAGAGTAACACACACAAAATGCTGGAGGATCTCAGCAGGTCAGACAGTGTATATGGTCAGAGTAACACACACAAAATGCTGGAGGAACTCAGCAGGTCAGACAGTGTCTCCGGACAGAGTAACACACAGAAAATGCTGGATGAACTCAGCAGATCAGACAGTGTCTATTGACAGAGTAACCCACAGAATATGGTGGATGAACACAGCAGGGCAGACTGTGTCTATGGACAGAGTAACACACCGAAAATGCTGGAGGAACTCAGCAAGTCAGACAGTGTCTACGGACAGAGTAACACACACAAAATGATGGATGAACTCAGCAGGTAAGACAGTGTCTATGGACAAAGTAACACACACAAAATGCTGGAGGAACTCAGCAGGTCAGACAGTGTATATGGACAGAGTAACACACAAAAAATGCCGGAGTCACTCAGCATGTCAGACAGTGTATATGGTCAGAGTAACACACACAAAATGCTGGAGGAACTCAGCAGGTCAGACAGTGTATATGGACAGAGTAACCCACACAAAATGCCGGAGGAACTCAGCATGTCAGACATTGTCTACGGACTGACTAACACACACAAAATGCTGGAGTAACTGAGCAGGTCAGACAGTGTCTATAAACAGATTGACACACACAAAATGCTGTAGGAACTTTGCAGCTCAGACGGTGTATATTGACAGAGTAACACACACAAAATGCTGGAGGATCTCAGCAGGTCAGACAGTATCTATGGTCAGAGTAACACACACAAATGCAGGAGCAACTCAGCAGGTCACACATTGTCTACGGACTGACTAACACACACAAAATGCTGGAGGATCTCAGCAGGTCAGACAGTATCTGTGGACAGAGTAACACACAGAAAATGTTGGAGGAACTCAGCAGGTCAGCCAATATCTATGGTCAGAGTAACACACACAAGATGCTGGAGGAACTCAGCAGATCAGACTGTGCACATGGTCAGAGTAACACACACAAAATGCTGGAGGAACTCAGAAGGTCAGACAGTGTCTACGGACAGAGTAACACACAGAAAATGCTCGATGATCTCAGCAGATCAGACAGTGTCTATGGACAGAGTAATACACAGAAAATGCTGGATGAACTCAGCAGTTCAGTCAGTGTCTATGGACAGAGTAACACACACAAAATGCTGGAGGAACTCAGCAGGTCAGACAGTGTATATGGACAGAGTAACACACACAAAATGCCAGAGGAACTCAGCATGTCATACAGTGTATATGGTCAGAGTAACACACACAAAATGCTGGAGGAACTCAGCAACTCAGACAATGTCTACGGACAGAGTAACACACACAAAATGCTTGATGAACTCAGCAGGTCAGACAGTGTCTATGAACAGAGTAATACACAGAAAATGCTGGATGAACTCAGCAGGGCAGACAGTGTCTATTGACAGAGTAACACACACAAAATGCTGGAGGAACTCAGCAGGTCAGACAGTGTATATGGACAGAGTAACCCACACAAAATGCCGGAGGAACTCAGCATGTCAGACATTGTCTACGGACTGACTAACACACACAAAATGCTGGAGTAACTGAGCAGGTCAGACAGTGTCTATAAACAGATTGATACACACAAAATGCTGTAGGAACTTTGCAGCTCAGACGGTGTATATTGACAGAGTAACACACACAAAATGCTGGAGGATCTCAGCAGGTCAGACAGTATCTATGGTCAGAGTAACACACACAAATGCAGGAGCAACTCAGCAGGTCACACATTGTCTACGGACTGACTAACACACACAAAATGCTGGAGGATCTCAGCAGGTCAGACAGTATCTGTGGACAGAGTAACACACAGAAAATGTTGGAGGAACTCAGCAGGTCAGCCAATATCTATGGTCAGAGTAACACACACAAGATGCTGGAGGAACTCAGCAGATCAGACTGTGCACATGGTCAGAGTAACACACACAAAATGCTGGAGGAACTCAGAAGGTCAGACAGTGTCTACGGACAGAGTAACACACAGAAAATGCTCGATGATCTCAGCAGATCAGACAGTGTCTATGGACAGAGTAATACACAGAAAATGCTGGATGAACTCAGCAGTTCAGTCAGTGTCTATGGACAGAGTAACACACACAAAATGCTGGAGGAACTCAGCAGGTCAGACAGTGTATATGGACAGAGTAACACACACAAAATGCCAGAGGAACTCAGCATGTCATACAGTGTATATGGTCAGAGTAACACACACAAAATGCTGGAGGAACTCAGCAACTCAGACAATGTCTACGGACAGAGTAACACACACAAAATGCTTGATGAACTCAGCAGGTCAGACAGTGTCTATGAACAGAGTAATACACAGAAAATGCTGGATGAACTCAGCAGGGCAGACAGTGTCTATTGACAGAGTAACACACACAAAATGCCGGAGGAACTCAGCAGGTCAGACAGTGTCTATAAACAGATTGACACACACAAAATGCTGTAGGAACTTTGCAGCTCAGACGGTGTATATTGACAGAGTAACACACACAAAATGCTGTAGGAACTCAGCAGGTCAGACAGTGTCTATAAACAGATTGACACACACAAAATGCTGTAGGAACTTTGCAGCTCAGACGGTGTATATTGACAGACTAACACACACAAAATGCTGGAGGATCTCAGCAGGTCAGACAGTGTCTATGGTCAGAGTAACACACACAAATGCTGGAGCAACTCAGCAGGTCACACATTGTCTACGGACTGACTAACACACACAAAATGCTGGAGGAACTCAGCAGGTCAGACAGTGTCTATGGACAGAGTAACACACCGAAAATGCTGGAGGACCTCAGCAGGTCAGCCAATATCTATGGTCAGAGTAACACACACAAAATGCTGGAGGAACTCAGCAGATCAGAATGTGCACATGGACAGAGTAACACACACAAAATGCAGGAGGAACTCAGCAGGTCAGACAGTGTATATGGTCAGAGTAACACACACAAAATGCTGGAGGAACTCAGCAGGTCAGACAGTGTCTACGGACAGAGTAACACACAGAAAATGCTGGATGATCTCAGCAGATCAGACAGTGTCTATGTACAGAGTAATACACAGAAAATGCTGGATGAACTCAGCAGATCAGACAGTGTCTATTGACAGAGTAACACACAGAATATGGTGGATGAACTCAGCAGTTCAGTCAGTGTCTATGGACAGAGTAACACACACAAAATGCTGGAGGAACTCAGCAGGTCAGACAGTGTCTATAAACAGATTGACACACACAAAATGCTGTAGGAACTTTGCAGCTCAGACGGTGTATATTGACAGACTAACACACACAAAGTGCTGGAGGATCTCAGCAGGTCAGACAGTGTCTATGGTCAGAGTAACACACACAAATGCTGGAGCAACTCAGCAGGTCACACATTGTCTACGGACTGACTAACACACACAAAATGCTGGAGGAACTCAGCAGGTCAGACAGTGTCTATGGACAGAGTAACACACCGAAAATGCTGGAGGAACTCAGCAGGTCAGCCAATATCTATGGTCAGAGTAACACACACAAAATGCTGGAGAAACTCAGCAGATCAGACTGTGCACATGGACAGAGTAACACACACAAAATGCAGGAGGAACTCAGCAGGTCAGACAGTGTATATGGTCAGAGTAACACACACAAAATGCTGGAGGAACTCAGCAGGTCAGACAGTGTCTCCGGACAGAGTAACACACAGAAAATGCTGGATGAACTCAGCAGATCAGACAGTGTCTATTGACAGAGTAACCCACAGAATATGGTGGATGAACACAGCAGGGCAGACTGTGTCTATGGACAGAGTAACACACCGAAAATGCTGGAGGAACTCAGCAAGTCAGACAGTGTCTACGGACAGAGTAACACACACAAAATGATGGATGAACTCAGCAGGTAAGACAGTGTCTATGGACAAAGTAACACACACAAAATGCTGGAGGAACTCAGCAGGTCAGACAGTGTATATGGACAGAGTAACACACAAAAAATGCCGGAGTCACTCAGCATGTCAGACAGTGTATATGGTCAGAGTAACACACACAAAATGCTGGAGGAACTCAGCAGGTCAGACAGTGTATATGGACAGAGTAACCCACACAAAATGCCGGAGGAACTCAGCATGTCAGACATTGTCTACGGACTGACTAACACACACAAAATGCTGGAGTAACTGAGCAGGTCAGACAGTGTCTATAAACAGATTGACACACACAAAATGCTGTAGGAACTTTGCAGCTCAGACGGTGTATATTGACAGAGTAACACACACAAAATGCTGGGGGATCTCAGCAGGTCAGACAGTATCTATGGTCAGAGTAACACACACAAATGCAGGAGCAACTCAGCAGGTCACACATTGTCTACGGACTGACTAACACACACAAAATGCTGGAGGATCTCAGCAGGTCAGACAGTATCTGTGGACAGAGTAACACACAGAAAATGTTGGAGGAACTCAGCAGGTCAGCCAATATCTATGGTCAGAGTAACACACACAAGATGCTGGAGGAACTCAGCAGATCAGACTGTGCACATGGTCAGAGTAACACACACAAAATGCTGGAGGAACTCAGAAGGTCAGACAGTGTCTACGGACAGAGTAACACACAGAAAATGCTCGATGATCTCAGCAGATCAGACAGTGTCTATGGACAGAGTAATACACAGAAAATGCTGGATGAACTCAGCAGTTCAGTCAGTGTCTATGGACAGAGTAACACACACAAAATGCTGGAGGAACTCAGCAGGTCAGACAGTGTATATGGACAGAGTAACACACACAAAATGCCAGAGGAACTCAGCATGTCATACAGTGTATATGGTCAGAGTAACACACACAAAATGCTGGAGGAACTCAGCAACTCAGACAATGTCTACGGACAGAGTAACACACACAAAATGCTTGATGAACTCAGCAGGTCAGACAGTGTCTATGAACAGAGTAATGCACAGAAAATGCTGGATGAACTCAGCAGGGCAGACAGTGTCTATTGACAGAGTAACACACACAAAATGCTGGAGGAACTCAGCAGGTCAGACAGTGTATATGGACAGAGTAACCCACACAAAATGCCGGAGGAACTCAGCATGTCAGACATTGTCTACGGACTGACTAACACACACAAAATGCTGGAGTAACTGAGCAGGTCAGACAGTGTCTATAAACAGATTGACACACACAAAATGCTGTAGGAACTTTGCAGCTCAGACGGTGTATATTGACAGAGTAACACACACAAAATGCTGGAGGATCTCAGCAGGTCAGACAGTATCTATGGTCAGAGTAACACACACAAATGCAGGAGCAACTCAGCAGGTCACACATTGTCTACGGACTGACTAACACACACAAAATGCTGGAGGATCTCAGCAGGTCAGACAGTATCTGTGGACAGAGTAACTCACAGAAAATTTTGGAGGAACTCAGCAGGTCAGCCAATATCTATGGTCAGAGTAACACACACAAGATGCTGGAGGAACTCAGCAGATCAGACTGTGCACATGGTCAGAGTAACACACACAAAATGCTGGAGGAACTCAGAAGGTCAGACAGTGTCTACGGACAGAGTAACACACAGAAAATGCTCGATGATCTCAGCAGATCAGACAGTGTCTATGGACAGAGTAATACACAGAAAATGCTGGATGAACTCAGCAGTTCAGTCAGTGTCTATGGACAGAGTAACACACACAAAATGCTGGAGGAACTCAGCAGGTCAGACAGTGTATATGGACAGAGTAACACACACAAAATGCCAGAGGAACTCAGCATGTCATACAGTGTATATGGTCAGAGTAACACACACAAAATGCTGGAGGAACTCAGCAACTCAGACAATGTCTACGGACAGAGTAACACACACAAAATGCTTGATGAACTCAGCAGGTCAGACAGTGTCTATGAACAGAGTAATACACAGAAAATGCTGGATGAACTCAGCAGGGCAGACAGTGTCTATTGACAGAGTAACACACACAAAATGCCGGAGGAACTCAGCAGGTCAGACAGTGTCTATAAACAGATTGACACACACAAAATGCTGTAGGAACTTTGCAGCTCAGACGGTGTATATTGACAGAGTAACACACACAAAATGCTGTAGGAACTCAGCAGGTCAGACAGTGTCTATAAACAGATTGACACACACAAAATGCTGTAGGAACTTTGCAGCTCAGACGGTGTATATTGACAGACTAACACACACAAAATGCTGGAGGATCTCAGCAGGTCAGACAGTGTCTATGGTCAGAGTAACACACACAAATGCTGGAGCAACTCAGCAGGTCACACATTGTCTACGGACTGACTAACACACACAAAATGCTGGAGGAACTCAGCAGGTCAGACAGTGTCTATGGACAGAGTAACACACCGAAAATGCTGGAGGACCTCAGCAGGTCAGCCAATATCTATGGTCAGAGTAACACACACAAAATGCTGGAGGAACTCAGCAGATCAGAATGTGCACATGGACAGAGTAACACACACAAAATGCAGGAGGAACTCAGCAGGTCAGACAGTGTATATGGTCAGAGTAACACACACAAAATGCTGGAGGAACTCAGCAGGTCAGACAGTGTCTACGGACAGAGTAACACACAGAAAATGCTGGATGATCTCAGCAGATCAGACAGTGTCTATGGACAGAGTAATACACAGAAAATGCTGGATGAACTCAGCAGATCAGACAGTGTCTATTGACAGAGTAACACACAGAATATGGTGGATGAACTCAGCAGGTCAGACAGTGTCTATGGACAGAGTAACCCAAACAAAATGCTGGAGGAACTCAGCAGTTCAGTCAGTGTCTATGGACAGAGTAACACACACAAAATGCTGGAGGAACTCAGCAGGTCAGACAGTGTCTATAAACAGATTGACACACACAAAATGCTGTAGGAACTTTGCAGCTCAGACGGTGTATATTGACAGACTAACACACACAAAGTGCTGGAGGATCTCAGCAGGTCAGACAGTGTCTATGGTCAGAGTAACACACACAAATGCTGGAGCAACTCAGCAGGTCACACATTGTCTACGGACTGACTAACACACACAAAATGCTGGAGGAACTCAGCAGGTCAGACAGTGTCTATGGACAGAGTAACACACCGAAAATGCTGGAGGAACTCAGCAGGTCAGCCAATATCTATGGTCAGAGTAACACACACAAAATGCTGGAGAAACTCAGCAGATCAGACTGTGCACATGGACAGAGTAACACACACAAAATGCAGGAGGAACTCAGCAGGTCAGACAGTGTATATGGTCAGAGTAACACACACAAAATGCTGGAGGAACTCAGCAGGTCAGACAGTGTCTACGGACAGAGTAACACACAGAAAATGCTGGATGATCTCAGCAGATCAGACAGTGTCTATGGACAGAGTAATACACAGAAAATGCTGGATGAACTCAGCAGATCAGACAGTGTCTATTGACAGAGTAACACACAGAATATGGTGGATGAACTCAGCAGGTCAGACAGTGTCTATGGACAGAGTAACACAAACAAAATGCTGGAGGAACTCAGCAGTTCAGTCAGTGTCTATGGACTGAGTAACACACACAAAATGCTGGAGGAACTCAGCAGGTCAGACAGTGTGTATAAACAGATTGACACACACAAAATGCTGTAGGAACTTTGCAGCTCAGACGGTGTATATTGACAGACTAACACACACAAAATGCTGGAGGATCTCAGCAGGTCAGACAGTGTCTATGGTCAGAGTAACACACACAAATGCTGGAGCAACTCAGCAGGTCACACATTCTCTACGGACTGACTAACACACACAAAATGCTGGAGGAACTCAGCAGGTCAGACAGTGTCTATGGACAGAGTAACACACCGAAAATGCTGGAGGAACTCAGCAGGTCAGCCAATATCTATGGTCAGAGTAACACACACAAAATGCTGGAGGAACTCAGCAGATCAGACTGTGCACATGGACAGAGTAACACACACAAAATGCAGGAGGAACTCAGCAGGTCAGACAGTGTATATGGTCAGAGTAACACACACAAAATGCTGGAGGAACTCAGCAGGTCAGACAGTGTCTACGGACAGAGTAACACACAGAAAATGCTGGATGATCTCAGCAGATCAGACAGTGTCTATGGACAGAGTAATACACAGAAAATGCTGGATGAACTCAGCAGATCAGACAGTGTCTATTGACAGAGTAACACACAGAATATGGTGGATGAACTCAGCAGGTCAGACAGTGTCTATGGACAGAGTAACACAAACAAAATGCTGGAGGAACTCAGCAGATCAGTCAGTGTCTATGGACAGAGTAACACACACAAAATGCTGGAGGAACTCAGCAGGTCAGACAGTGTATATGGACAGAGTAACACACACAAAATGCCGGAGGAACTCAGCATGACAGACAGTGTATATGGTCAGAGTAACACACACAAAATGCTGGAGGAACTCAGCAGGTCAGAGAACGTCTACGGACTGAGTAACACACACAAAATGCTGAAGGAACTCAGCAGGTCAGTCACAGTCTATGGTCAGAGTAACACACACAAAATGCTGGAGGAACTCAGCAGATCAGACTGTGTATATGGACAGAGTAACACAGACAAAATGCCGGAAGAACTCAGCATGTCAGACAGTGTATATTGTCAGAGTAACATGCACAAAATGCTGGAGGAACTCAGCAGGTCAGAAGGCGTCTACTGACTGAGTAACACACACAAAATGCTGGAGCAACTCAGCAGGTCAGACAGTATCTATGGACAGAGTAACACACACAAAATGCTGGAGGAACTCAGCAGGTCAGACAGTGTATATGGACAGAGTAACACACACAAATTGCCGGAGGAACTCAGCATGTCAGACAGTGTATATGGTCAGAGTAACACACACAAAATGCTGGAGGAACTCAGCAAGTCAGACAGTGTCTACGGACAGAGTAACACACACAAAATGCGTGATGAACTCAGCAGGTCAGACAGTGTCTATGAACAGAAAATGCTGGATGAACTCAGCAGGGCAGACAATGTGTATTGACAGAGTAACACACACAATATGCTGTATGAACTCAGCAGGTCAGACAGTGTATATGGTCAGAGTAACAGAGACAAAATGCCGGAGGAACTCAGCATGTCAGACATTGTCTACGGACTGACTAACACACACAAAATGCTGGAGGAACTCAGCAGGTCAGACAGTGTCTATAAACAGATTGACACACACAAAATGCTGTAGGAACTTTACAGCTCAGACGGTGTATATTGACAGAGTAACACACACAAAATCCTGGAGGAACTCAGCAGGTCAGACAGTGTCTATAAACAGATTGACACACACAAAATGCTGTAGGAACTTTGCAGCTCAGACGGTGTATATTGACAGAGTAACACACACAAAATGCTGGAGGATCTCAGCAGGTCAGACAGTGTATATGGTCAGAGTAACACACACAAAATGCTGGAGGAACTCAGCAGGTCAGACAGTGTCTACGGACAGAGTAACACACAGAAAATGCTGGATGAACTCAGCAGATCAGACAGTGTCTATTTACAGAGTAACCCACAGAATATGGTGGATGAACTCAGCAGGGCAGACAGTGTCTATTGACAGAGTAACCCACAGAATATGGTGGATGAACTCAGCAGGGCAGACTGTGTCTATGGACAGAGTAACACACCGAAAATGCTGGAGGAACTCAGCAAGTCAGACAGTGTCTACGGACAGAGTAACACACACAAAATGATGGATGAACTCAGCAGGTAAGACAGTGTCTATGGACAAAGTAACACACACAAAATGCTGGAGGAACTCAGCAGGTCAGACAGTGTATATGGACAGAGTAACACACAAAAAATGCCGGAGTCACTCAGAATGTCAGACAGTGTATATGGTCAGAGTAACACACACAAAATGCTGGAGGAACTCAGCAGGTCAGACAGTGTATATGGACAGAGTAACCCACACAAAATGCCGGAGGAACTCAGCATGTCAGACATTGTCTACGGACTGACTAACACACACAAAATGCTGGAGTAACTCAGCAGGTCAGACAGTGTATATGGTCAGAGTAACACACACAAAATGCTGCAGGAACTCAGCAGGTCAGACAGTGTCTACGGACAGAGTAACACACAGAAAATGCTGGATGATCTCAGCATGTCAGACAGTGTCTATGGACAGAGTAATACACAGAAAATGCTGGATGAACTCAGCAGATCAGACAGTGTCTATTGACAGAGTAACACACAGAATATGGTGGATGAACTCAGCAGGTCAGACAGTGTCTATGAACAGAGTAAAACAAACAAAATGCTGGAGGAACTCAGCAGATCAGTCAGTGTCTATGGACAGAGTAACACACACAAAATGCTGGAGGAACTCAGCAGGTCAGACAGTGTATATGGACAGAGTAAAACAAACAAAATGCTGGAGGAACTCAGCTGGTCAGTCAGTGTCTATGGACAGAGTAACACACACAAAATGCTGGGGGAACTCAGCAGGTCAGACAGTGTCTATGGACAGAGTAACACACACAAAATGCTGGAGGAACTCAGCAGGTCAGACAGTGTATATGGTCAGAGTAACACACACAAAATGCCGGAGGACCTCAGCATGACAGACAGTGTATATGGTCAGAGTAACACACACAAAATGCTGGAGGAACTCAGCAGGTCAGAGAACGTCTACGGACTGAGTAACACACAAAAAATGCTGGAGGAACTCAGCAGGTCAGTCACAGTCTATGGTCAGAGTAACACACACAAAATGCTGGAGGAACTCAGCAGCTCAGACAGTGTATATGGTCAGAGTAATACACACAAAATGCTGGAGGAACTCAGCAGGTCAGAGAGTGTCTATGGACACACACAAAATGCTGGAGGAACTCAGCAGGTCAGTCAGAGTCTATGGTCAGAGTAACACACACAAAATGCTGGAGGAACTCAGCAGATCATACAGTGTATATTGACAGCGTAACACACACAAAATGCCGGAGCAACTCAGCAGCTCCTACAGTGTCTATGGACAGAGTAACACACACAAAATGCTGGAGCAACTCAGCAGGTCAGAGATTATCTATGGACAGAGTAACACACACCAAATGCTGGAGGAACTCAGCAGGTCAGACAGTGTATATGGACAGAGTAACACACACAAAATGCCGGAGGAACTCAGCATGTCAGACAGTGTATATGGTCAGAGTAACACACACAAAATGCTGGAGGATCTCAGCAAGTCAGACAGTGTCTACGGACAGAGTAACACACACAAAATGCTTGATGAACTCAGCAGGTCAGACAGTGTCTATGAACAGAGTAATACACAGAAAATGCTGGATGAACTCAGCAGGGCAGACAGTGTCTATTGACAGAGTAACACACACAATATGCTGGATGAACTCAGCAGGTCAGACAGTGTATATGGTCAGAGTAACAGAGACAAAATGCCGGAGGAACTCAGCAGGTCAGACAGTGTCTATAAACAGATTGACACACACAAAATGCTGTAGGAACTTTGCAGCTCAGACGGTGTATATTGACAGAGTAACACACACAAAATGCTGGAGGATCTCAGCAGGTCAGACAGTGTCTATGGTCAGAGTAACACACACAAATGCTGGAGCAACTCAGCAGGTCACACATTGTCTACGGACTGACTAACACACACAAAATGCTGGAGGAACTCAGCAGGTCAGACAGTGTCTATGGACAGAGTAACACACCGAAAATGCTGGAGGAACTCAGCAGGTCAGCCAATATCTATGGTCAGAGTAACACACACAAAATGCTGGAGGAACTCGGCAGATCAGACTGTGCACATGGACAGAGTAACACACACAAAATGCAGGAGGAACTCAGCAGGTCAGACAGTGTATATGGTCAGAGTAACACACACAAAATGCTGGAGGAACTCAGCAGGTCAGACAGTGTCTACGGACAGAGTAACACACAGAAAATGCTGGATGATCTCAGCATGTCAGACAGTGTCTATGGACAGAGTAATACACAGAAAATGCAGGATGAACTCAGCAGATCAGACAGTGTCTATTGACAGAGTAACACACAGAATATGCTGGATGACCTCAGCATGTCAGACAGTGTCTATGGACAGAGTAATACACAGAAAATGCTGGATGAACTCAGCAGGTCAGACAGTGTCTATGGACAGAGTAAAACAAACAAAATGCTGGAGGAACTCAGCAGATCAGTCAGTGTCTATGGACAGAGTAACACACACAAAATGCTGGAGGAACTCAGCAGGTCAGACAGTGTATATGGACAGAGTAACACACACAAAATGCCGGAGGACCTCAGCATGACAGACAGTGTATATGGTCAGAGTAACACACACAAAATGCTGGAGGAACTCAGCAGGTCAGAGAACGTCTACGGACTGAGTAACACACACAAAATGCTGGAGGAACTCAGCAGGTCAGTCACAGTCTATGGTCAGAGTAACACACACAAAATGCTGGAGGAACTCAGCAGCTCAGACAGTGTATATAGTCAGAGTAATACACACAAAATGCTGGAGGAACTCAGCAGGTCAGAGAGTGTCTATGGACACACACAAAATGCTGGAGGAACTCAGCAGGTCAGACAGTGTATATTGACAGCGTAACACACACAAAATGCCGGAGCAACTCAGCAGCTCCTACAGTGTCTATGGACAGAGTAACACACACAAAATGCTGGAGCAACTCAGCAGGTCAGACAGTATCTATGGACAGAGTAACACACACAAAATGCTGGAGGAACTCAGCAGGTCAGACAGTGTATATGGACAGAGTAACACACACAAAATGCCGGAGGAACTCAGCATGTCAGACAGTGTATATGGTCAGAGTAACACACACAAAATGCTGGAGGATCTCAGCAAGTCAGACAGTGTCTACGGACAGAGTAACACACACAAAATGCTTGATGAACTCAGCAGGTCAGACAGTGTCTATGAACAGAGTAATACACAGAAAATGCTGGATGAACTCAGCAGGGCAGACAGTGTCTATTGACAGAGTAACACACACAATATGCTGGATGAACTCAGCAGGTCAGACAGTGTATATGGTCAGAGTAACAGAGACAAAATGCCGGAGGAACTCAGCAGGTCAGAGAGTGTCTATGGTCAGAGTAACACACACAAATGCTGGAGCAACTCAGCAGGTCACACATTGTCTACGGACTGACTAGCACACACAAAATGCTGGAGGAACTCAGCAGGTCAGACAGTGTCTATTGACAGAGTAACACACCGAAAATGCTGGAGGAACTCAGCAGGTCAGCCAATATCTATGGTCAGAGTAACACACACAAAATGCTGGAGGAACTCAGCAGATCAGACTGTGCACATGGACAGTGTAACACACACAAAATGCAGGAGGAACTCAGCATGTCAGACAGTGTATATGGTCAGAGTAACACACACAAAATGCTGGAGGAACTCAGCAGGTCAGACAGTGTCTACGGACAGAGTAACACACAGAAAATGCTGGATGATCTCAGCAGATCAGACAGTGTCTATGGACAGAGTAATAGACAGAAAATGCTGGATGAACTCAGCAGATCAGACAGTGTCTATTGACAGAGTAACACACACAAAATGCTGGATGAACTCAGCAGGTCAGACAGTGTCTATGAACAGAGTAACACACACAAAATGCTGGAGGAACTCAGCAGGTCAGACAGTGTCTATGAACAGAGTAACACAAACAAAATGCTGGAGGAACTCAGCAGTTCAGTCAGTGTCTATGGACAGAGTAACACACACAAAATGCTGGAGGAACTCAGCAGGTCAGACAGTGTATATGGACAGAGTAACACACACAAAATGCCGGAGGAACTCAGCATGTCAGACAGTGTATATGGTCAGAGTAACACACACAAAATGCTGGAGGAACTCAGCAGGTCAGTCACAGTCTATGGTCAGAGTAACACACACAAAATGCTGGAGGAACTCAGCAGCTCAGACAGTGTCTACGGACAGAGTAACACACACAAAATGCTTGATGAACTCAGCAGGTCAGACAGTGTCTATGAACAGAAAATGCTGGATGAACTCAGCAGGGCAGACAATGTGTATTGACAGAGTAACACACACAATATGCTGGATGAACTCAGCAGGTCAGACAGTGTATATGGTCAGAGTAACAGAGACAAAATGCCGGAGGAACTCAGCATGTCAGACATTGTCTACGGACTGACTAACACACACAAAATGCTGGAGGAACTCAGCAGGTCAGACAGTGTCTATAAACAGATTGACACACACAAAATGCTGTAGGAACTTTACAGCTCAGACGGTGTATATTGACAGAGTAACACACACAAAATCCTGGAGGAACTCAGCAGATCAGACTGTGCACATGGACAGTGTAACACACACAAAATGCAGGAGGAACTCAGCATGTCAGACAGTGTATATGGTCAGAGTAACACACACAAAATGCTGGAGGAACTCAGCAGGTCAGACAGTGTCTACGGACAGAGTAACACACAGAAAATGCTGGATGATCTCAGCAGATCAGACAGTGTCTATGGACAGAGTAATAGACAGAAAATGCTGGATGAACTCAGCAGATCAGACAGTGTCTATTGACAGAGTAACACACACAAAATGCTGGATGAACTCAGCAGGTCAGACAGTGTCTATGAACAGAGTAACACACACAAAATGCTGGAGGAACTCAGCAGGTCAGACAGTGTCTATGAACAGAGTAACACAAACAAAATGCTGGAGGAACTCAGCAGTTCAGTCAGTGTCTATGGACAGAGTAACACACACAAAATGCTGGAGGAACTCAGCAGGTCAGACAGTGTATATGGACAGAGTAACACACACAAAATGCCGGAGGAACTCAGCATGTCAGACAGTGTATATGGTCAGAGTAACACACACAAAATGCTGGAGGAACTCAGCAGGTCAGTCACAGTCTATGGTCAGAGTAACACACACAAAATGCTGGAGGAACTCAGCAGCTCAGACAGTGTCTACGGACAGAGTAACACACACAAAATGCTTGATGAACTCAGCAGGTCAGACAGTGTCTATGAACAGAAAATGCTGGATGAACTCAGCAGGGCAGACAATGTGTATTGACAGAGTAACACACACAATATGCTGGATGAACTCAGCAGGTCAGACAGTGTATATGGTCAGAGTAACAGAGACAAAATGCCGGAGGAACTCAGCATGTCAGACATTGTCTACGGACTGACTAACACACACAAAATGCTGGAGGAACTCAGCAGGTCAGACAGTGTCTATAAACAGATTGACACACACAAAATGCTGTAGGAACTTTACAGCTCAGACGGTGTATATTGACAGAGTAACACACACAAAATCCTGGAGGAACTCAGCAGGTCAGACAGTGTCTATAAACAGATTGACACACACAAAATGCTGTAGGAACTTTGCAGCTCAGACGGTGTATATTGACAGAGTAACACACACAAAATGCTGGAGGATCTCAGCAGGTCAGACAGTGTATATGGTCAGAGTAACACACACAAAATGCTGGAGGAACTCAGCAGGTCAGACAGTGTCTACGGACAGAGTAACACACAGAAAATGCTGGATGAACTCAGCAGATCAGACAGTGTCTATTGACAGAGTAACCCACAGAATATGGTGGATGAACTCAGCAGGGCAGACTGTGTCTATGGACAGAGTAACACACCGAAAATGCTGGAGGAACTCAGCAAGTCAGACAGTGTCTACGGACAGAGTAACACACACAAAATGATGGATGAACTCAGCAGGTAAGACAGTGTCTATGGACAAAGTAACACACACAAAATGCTGGAGGAACTCAGCAGGTCAGACAGTGTATATGGACAGAGTAACACACAAAAAATGCCGGAGTCACTCAGAATGTCAGACAGTGTATATGGTCAGAGTAACACACACAAAATGCTGGAGGAACTCAGCAGGTCAGACAGTGTATATGGACAGAGTAACCCACACAAAATGCCGGAGGAACTCAGCATGTCAGACATTGTCTACGGACTGACTAACACACACAAAATGCTGGAGTAACTCAGCAGGTCAGACAGTGTATATGGTCAGAGTAACACACACAAAATGCTGGAGGAACTCAGCAGGTCAGACAGTGTCTACGGACAGAGTAACACACAGAAAATGCTGGATGATCTCAGCATGTCAGACAGTGTCTATGGACAGAGTAATACACAGAAAATGCTGGATGAACTCAGCAGATCAGACAGTGTCTATTGACAGAGTAACACACAGAATATGGTGGATGAACTCAGCAGGTCAGACAGTGTCTATGGACAGAGTAAAACAAACAAAATGCTGGAGGAACTCAGCAGATCAGTCAGTGTCTATGGACAGAGTAACACACACAAAATGCTGGAGGAACTCAGCAGGTCAGACAGTGTATATGGACAGAGTAAAACAAACAAAATGCTGGAGGAACTCAGCTGGTCAGTCAGTGTCTATGGACAGAGTAACACACACAAAATGCTGGGGGAACTCAGCAGGTCAGACAGTGTCTATGGACAGAGTAACACACACAAAATGCTGGAGGAACTCAGCAGGTCAGACAGTGTATATGGACAGAGTAACACACACAAAATGCCGGAGGACCTCAGCATGACAGACAGTGTATATGGTCAGAGTAACACACACAAAATGCTGGAGGAACTCAGCAGGTCAGAGAACGTCTACGGACTGAGTAACACACACAAAATGCTGGAGGAACTCAGCAGGTCAGTCACAGTCTATGGTCAGAGTAACACACACAAAATGCTGGAGGAACTCAGCAGCTCAGACAGTGTATATGGTCAGAGTAATACACACAAAATGCTGGAGGAACTCAGCAGGTCAGAGAGTGTCTATGGACACACACAAAATGCTGGAGGAACTCAGCAGGTCAGTCAGAGTCTATGGTCAGAGTAACACACACAAAATGCTGGAGGAACTCAGCAGATCATACAGTGTATATTGACAGCGTAACACACACAAAATGCCGGAGCAACTCAGCAGCTCCTACAGTGTCTATGGACAGAGTAACACACACAAAATGCTGGAGCAACTCAGCAGGTCAGAGATTATCTATGGACAGAGTAACACACACCAAATGCTGGAGGAACTCAGCAGGTCAGACAGTGTATATGGACAGAGTAACACACACAAAATGCCGGAGGAACTCAGCATGTCAGACAGTGTATATGGTCAGAGTAACACACACAAAATGCTGGAGGATCTCAGCAAGTCAGACAGTGTCTACGGACAGAGTAACACACACAAAATGCTTGATGAACTCAGCAGGTCAGACAGTGTCTATGAACAGAGTAATACACAGAAAATGCTGGATGAACTCAGCAGGGCAGACAGTGTCTATTGACAGAGTAACACACACAATATGCTGGATGAACTCAGCAGGTCAGACAGTGTATATGGTCAGAGTAACAGAGACAAAATGCCGGAGGAACTCAGCAGGTCAGACAGTGTCTATAAACAGATTGACACACACAAAATGCTGTAGGAACTTTGCAGCTCAGACGGTGTATATTGACAGAGTAACACACACAAAATGCTGGAGGATCTCAGCAGGTCAGACAGTGTCTATGGTCAGAGTAACACACACAAATGCTGGAGCAACTCAGCAGGTCACACATTGTCTACGGACTGACTAACACACACAAAATGCTGGAGGAACTCAGCAGGTCAGACAGTGTCTATGGACAGAGTAACACACCGAAAATGCTGGAGGAACTCAGCAGGTCAGCCAATATCTATGGTCAGAGTAACACACACAAAATGCTGGAGGAACTCGGCAGATCAGACTGTGCACATGGACAGAGTAACACACACAAAATGCAGGAGGAACTCAGCAGGTCAGACAGTGTATATGGTCAGAGTAACACACACAAAATGCTGGAGGAACTCAGCAGGTCAGACAGTGTCTACGGACAGAGTAACACACAGAAAATGCTGGATGATCTCAGCATGTCAGACAGTGTCTATGGACAGAGTAATACACAGAAAATGCAGGATGAACTCAGCAGATCAGACAGTGTCTATTGACAGAGTAACACACAGAATATGCTGGATGACCTCAGCATGTCAGACAGTGTCTATGGACAGAGTAATACACAGAAAATGCTGGATGAACTCAGCAGGTCAGACAGTGTCTATGGACAGAGTAAAACAAACAAAATGCTGGAGGAACTCAGCAGATCAGTCAGTGTCTATGGACAGAGTAACACACACAAAATGCTGGAGGAACTCAGCAGGTCAGACAGTGTATATGGACAGAGTAACACACACAAAATGCCGGAGGACCTCAGCATGACAGACAGTGTATATGGTCAGAGTAACACACACAAAATGCTGGAGGAACTCAGCAGGTCAGAGAACGTCTACGGACTGAGTAACACACACAAAATGCTGGAGGAACTCAGCAGGTCAGTCACAGTCTATGGTCAGAGTAACACACACAAATGCTGGAGGGAACTCAGCAGCTCAGACAGTGTATATAAGTCAGAGTAATACTCACAAAATGCTGGAGGAACTCAGCAGGTCAGAGAGTGTCTATGGACACACACAAAATGCTGGAGGAACTCAGCAGGTCAGACAGTGTATATTGACAGCGTACACACACAAAATATGCCGGAGCAACTCAGCAGCTCCTACAGTGTCTATGGACAGAGTAACACACACAAAATGCTGGAGCAACTCAGCAGGTCAGACAGTATCTATGGACAGAGTAACACACACAAAATGCTGGAGGAACTCAGCAGGTCAGACAGTGTATATGGACAGAGTAACACACACAAAATGCCGGAGGAACTCAGCATGTCAGACAGTGTATATGGTCAGAGTAACACACACAAAATGCTGGAGGATCTCAGCAAGTCAGACAGTGTCTACGGACAGAGTAACACACACAAAATGCTTGATGAACTCAGCAGGTCAGACAGTGTCTATGAACAGAGTAATACACAGAAAATGCTGGATGAACTCAGCAGGGCAGACAGTGTCTATTGACAGAGTAACACACACATATGCTGATGAACTCAGCAGGTCAGACAGTGTATATGGTCAGAGTAACAGAGACAAAATGCCGGAGAACTCAGCAGGTCAGAGAGTGTCTATGGTCAGAGTAACACACACAAATGCTGGAGCAACTCAGCAGGTCACACATTGTCTACGGACTGACTAGCACACACAAAATGCTGGAGGAACTCAGCAGGTCAGACAGTGTCTATTGACAGAGTAACACACCGAAATGCTGGAGGAACTCAGCAGGTCAAGCCAACTATCTAAGGTCAGAGTAACACACACATAATGCTGGAGGAACTCAGCAGATCAGACTGTGCACATGGACAGTGTAACACACACAAAATGCAGGAGGAACTCAGCATGTCAGACAGTGTATATGGTCAGAGTAACACACACAAAATGCTGGAGGAACTCAGCAGGTCAGACAGTGTCTACGACAGAGTAACACACAGAAAATGCTGGATGATCTCAGCAGATCAGACAGTGTCTATGACAGAGTAATAGACAGAAAATGCTGGATGAACTCCGACAGATCAGACAGTGTCTATTGACAGAGTAACACACACAAATGGCTGGATGAACTCAGCAGGTCAGACAGTGTCTATGAACAGAGTAACACACACAAAATGCTGGAGGAACTCAGCAGGTCAGACAGTGTCTATGAACAGAGTAACACAAACAAATGCTGGAGGAACTCAGCAGTTCAGTCAGTGTCTATGGACAGAGTAACACACACAAAATGCTGGAGGAACTCAGCAGGTCAGACAGTGTATATGGACAGAGTAACACACACAAAATGCCGGAGGAACTCAGCATGTCAGACAGTGTATATGGTCAGAGTAACACACACAAAATGCTGGAGGAACTCAGCAGGTCAGAGAACGTCTACGGACTGAGTAACACACACAAATGCTGGAGGAACTCAGCAGGTCAGTCACAGTCTATGGTCAGAGTAACACACACAAAATGCTGGAGGAACTCAGCAGGTCAGTCACAGTCTACGGACTGAGTAACACACACAAAATGCTGGAGGAACTCAGCAGCTCAGACAGTGTATATGGTCAGAGTAACACACACAAAATGCTGGAGGAACTCAGCAGGTCAGAGAGTGTCTATGGACAGAGTAACACGCACAAAATGCTGGAGGAACTCAGCAGGTCAGACAGAGTCTATGGTCAGAGTAACACACACAAAATGCTGGAGGAACTCAGCAGCTCATACAGTGTATATTGACAGCGTAACACACACAAAATGCCGGTGGAACTCAGCAGGCCAGACTGTGTCTATGGACAGAGTAACACACCGAAAATGCTGGAGGAACTCAGCAGGTCAGCCATTATCTATGGTCAGAGTAACACACACAAAATGCTGGAGGAACTCTGCAGGTCAGCCAATATTTATGGTCAGAGTAACACACCCAAAATGCTGGAGGAACTCAGCAGGTCAGACAGTGTGTATGGACAGAGTAACACACACAAAATGCTGGAGGATCTCAGCAGGGCAGACAGTGTCTATGATCAGAGTAACACACACAAATGCTGGAGCAACTCAGCAGGTCATACATTGTCTACGGACTGACTAACACACACAAAATGCTGGAGGAACTCAGCAGGTCAGACAGTGTCTATAAACAGATTGACACACACAAAATGCTGTAGGAACTCAGCAGGTCAGACAGTGTATATGCTCAGAGTAACACACATAAAATGCTGGAGGAACTCAGCAGGTCAGAGTGCGTCTACGGACTGACTAACACACACAAAATGCTGGAGGAACTCAGCAGGTCAGACAGTGTCTATGGACAGATTGAAACACACAAAATGCTGTAGGAACTCAGCAGGTCAGACTGTATCTATGGACAGAGTAACACACCGAAAATGCTAGAGGAACTCAGCAGGTCAGCCAATATCTATGGTCAGCGTAACACGCACAAAACGCTGCAGGAACTCAGCAAGTCAGACAGTGTCTACGGACAGAGTAACACACACAAAATGCTGGAAGAACTCAGCAGGTCAGACAGTGTTTATGAACAGAGAATTACACAGAAAATTCTGGATGAACTCAGCAGAGCAGACAGTGTTTATGGACAGAGTAACACACACAAAATGCTGGAGGAACTCAGCAGGTCTGCCTATATTTATGGTCAGAGTAACACACACAAAATGCTGGAGGAACTCAGCAGGTCAGACAGTGCCTATGGACAGAGTAACACACACAAAATGCTGGAGGAACTCAGCAGGTCAGACAGTGTCTATGGACAGAGTAACACACACAAAATGCTGGAGGAACTCAGCAGGTCAGACAGTGTCTATGGACAGATTGACACACACAAAATGCTGTACGAACTCAGCAGGTCAGACTGTGTCTATGGACACAGTAACACACTGAAAATGCTGGCAGAACTCAGCAGGTCAGCCAATATCTATGGTCAGAGTAACACACACAAAATGCTGGAGGAACTCAGCAGATCAGACTGTGTATATGGACAGAGTAACACAGACAAAATGCCGGAAGAACTCAGCATGTCAGACAGTGTATATTGTCAGAGTAACACGCACAAAATGCTGGAGGAACTCAGCAGGTCAGAAGGCGTCTACTGACTGAGTAACACACACAAAATGCTGGAGCAACTCAGCAGGTCAGACAGTATCTATGGACAGAGTAACACACACAAAATGCTGGAGGAACTCAGCAGGTCAGACAGAGTCTATGGTCAGAGGAACACACACAAAATGCTGGAGAAACTCAGCATGTCTGACATTATCTATGGACAGAGTAACACGCACAAAATTTTGGAGCAACTCAGCAGGTCAGACAGTGTATATGGTCAGAGTAACACATACAAAATGCTGGAGGAACTCAGCAGGTCAGCCAATATCTATGGTCAGAGTAACACACACAAAATGCTGGATGAACTCAGCAGGTCAGTCAGAGTCTATGGTCAGAGTAACACACACAAAATGCTGGAGTATCTCAGTAGCTCAGACAGTATATATGGCCAGAGTAACACACACAAAATGCTGTAGGAACTCAGCAGGTCAGAGAGTGTCTACGGACAGAGTAACACACAAAAAATGATGGAGGAACTCAGCAGGTCAGACAGGGTATATGGACAGAGTAACACACACAAAATGCCGGAGGAACTCAGCATGTCAGACAGTGTATA